>NC_136641.1:28358019-28363019 GCF_949748355.1 Melanostigma gelatinosum | reverse complement strand
ACGGTAGAGAACAATAGAGAACGGTAGAGAACAGTGAAGAGCTATAGAGAACAGTAGAGAACAATAGAGAACAGTAAAGAGCTGTAGAGAACGGTAGAGAACCATAGAGAATGGTAAAGAGCTGTAGAGAACGGTAGAGAACAGTAGAGAACGGTAAAGAGCTGTAGAGAACGGTAGAGAACAATAGAGAATGGTAAAGAGCTGTAGAGAACGGTAGAGAACAATAGAGAACAGTAAAGAGCTGTAGAGAACGGTAGAGAACAACAGAGAACAGTAAAGAGCTGTAGAGAACAATAGAGAATGGTAGAGAACAATAGAGAATGGTAAAGAGCTGTAGAGAACGGTAGAGAACAATAGAGAACGGTAAAGAGATGTAGAGAACGGTAGAGAACGGTAGAGAACAATAGAGAACGGTAGAGAACAATAGAGAACAGTAAAGAGCTGTAGAGAACAGTAGAGAACAATAGAGAACGGTAGAGAACAGTAGAGAACGGTAAAGAGCTGTAGAGAACGGTAAAGAGCTGTAGAGAACGGTAAAGAGCTGTAGAGAACGGTAGAGAACGGTAGAGAGCTGTAGAGAACGGTAAAGAGCTGTAGAGAACGGTAGAGAACAATCGAGAACAGTAAAGAGCTGTAGAGAACGGTAGAGAACAATCGAGAACGGTAAAGAGCTGTAGAGAACGGTAGAGAACAATAGAGAACGGTAAAGAGCTGTAGAGAACGGTAGAGAACAATAGAGAGATGTAGAGAACGGTAGAGAACAGTAAAGAGCTGTAGAGAACGGTAGAGAACAATAGAGAACGGTAAAGAGATGTAGAGAACGGTAGAGAACGGTAGAGAACAATAGAGAACGGTAGAGAACAATAGAGAACGGTAAAGAGCTGTAGAGAATGGTAGAGAACAATAGAGAATGGTAAAGAGATGTAGAGAATAGTAGAGAACGGTAGAGAACAGTAGAGAACGGTAAAGAGCTGTAGAGAACGGTAAAGAGCTGTAGAGAACGGTAAAGAGCTGTAGAGAACGGTAGAGAACAATAGAGAACGGTAAAGAGCTGTAGAGAATGGTAGAGAACAATAGAGAATGGTAAAGAGATGTAGAGAATAGTAGAGAACGGTAGAGAACAATAGAGAATGGTAAAGAGATGTAGAGAATGGTAGAGAACGGTAGAGAACAGTAGAGAACGGTAAAGAGCTGTAGAGAACGGTAAAGAGCTGTAGAGAACGGTAAAGAGCTGTAGAGAACGGTAAAGAGCTGTAGAGAACGGTAAAGAGCTGTAGAGAACGGTAGATACATTGAGTCTTCAGTGTTTGTGACTCACATGTGAACGAGCAGCAGTTCTTCTTCTACAGCCTCTCTGATCTGAAACAAACACACATAGCGCCCCCTTCAGGTACATTACGTAAACATCAATATATAAATATCAAAGTACAATGTGTGTTTCTCTGTGTCACTGCGATTATTGTTAATCATTCACGTCACTGTTGAAAGGATCAGCAGATCTGAAGTTGCTCTTTAATGGAGTCAAGCATCTGCTCGGTTCAATCAGTGTTTAGTTGAACTGAAGCAGGGAAACATTCAGAACAACCTTCCAGCTTGTTCTAGGCTGCTTTTATTGTGAAACTCTGAAACAGGAAGTGGTCAGACCTGGACTCTGGTGCAGTGAGACAGCAGGTCCTGTCTGTCCAGCTCCTCCATGATGGCCGTCACTCTGTCGGGTCTCTCTGGATGACTGAAGATCAATCAGGACTACCGATTAGTGCCCCGCCCCTTCCTCACGTTCATATTAAGTGACATCATGATGTTTAGCGGACAAGCCCCGCCCCTTCCTCACATCTCTATTAAGTGACATCATGTTTACAGTATATATTGTTCCATAAATTACACAGATTCAAACAATTTAAACTGGATCAAATACTTGACCTCTTATGTGTACTAATAACAATAAGAGGAAGGGGGCGGGGCTTACCTGGCGTCCCAGAGGTTCTTATGATGAGTGAAGATGTCGGAGTAAACGAGACCTGTTCCTGAGACCTGGGACCTGCTGGACACGTCCTGGACACACAGTAACACACACAGTTGTGTTTTACTTGGCGTCAGCAGGATGTAACTCAACCAGCAGCTGATACTAGGGGGAGTATTGTGTATACTGTGAGTACTGCATGTACTGTGAGTACTGTGTGTACTGTATCTTCTCACCAGCGTCTGCAGTCTGTCGATCAGCTCCTCGTCTTCCTCTCGGCTCCTCTCCATCCTTCCTCTCCTCTTCACCTCCTTCAGGAAGCCTCCTCCTTTCCTTCCCTCCTTTCCTTTACTGCTGCTCTGAAAAAACAAAGATGTAAACATGTAAACACACCTCAGTGCTGCTGATGAAGACACATCTACAGATCTGGTTTTATGTTTTCTGCTAAATGTTTGTTTATGTTACTGTGTGTGTGTTACTGTGTGTGTTACTGTGTGTGTGTTACTGTGTGTGTGTGTGTGTTACTGTGTGTGTGTTACTGTGTGTGTTACTGTGTGTGTGTTACTGTGTGTGTTACTGTGTGTGTGTGTGTGTGTGTGTGTGTTACTGTGTGTGTGTGTGTGTGTGTGTGTTACTGTGTGTGTGACTGTGTGTCACTGTGTGTGTGTGTTACTTTGTGTGTGATACTGTGTGTGTTACTGTGTGTGTGTGTTACTGTGTGTGTGTTACTGTGTGTGTGTGTGGGGTGCGTGTTATTGTGTGTGTGGGTGTGGTGTGTGTTACTGTGTGTGTTACTGTGTGTGTGGTGTGTGTTACTGTGTGTGTGGTGTGTGTGTGTTACTGTGTGTGTGTTTTACTGTGTGTGTTACTGTGTGTGTGTGTTTTACTGTGTGTGTTACTGTGTGTGTGTGTTTTACTGTGTGTGTTACTGTGTGTGTGTGGGGGGGTGTTACTGTGTGTGTGTTACTGTGTGTGTTTTACTGTGTGTGTATTACTGTGTGTATTACTGTTTATGTTACTGTGTGTGTGTTACTGTGTGTGTTACTGTGTGTGTGTGTGTGTGTGTTACTGTGTGTGTGTGTTACTGTTTATGTTGCTGTGTGGGTGTGTGTGTGTTACTGTGTGTGTGTGTGTGTGTGTGTGTCACTGTGTGTGTGTGTTATTGTGTGTGTTAGTGTGTGTGTGTGTGTGTTACTGTGTGTGTGTTACTGTTTCTGTTACTGTGTGTGTGTGTGTTACTGTGTGTGTGTGTTACTGTGTATGTGTTACTGTTTATGTTACTGTGTGTGTTACTGTTTATGTTACTGTGTGTGTGTTACTGTGTGTGTGTTAATGTGTGTGTTACTGTGTGTGTGGTGTGTGTGTGTGGTGCGTGTTACTGTATGTGTGTTACTGTGTGTGTGTTACTGTGTGGGTGTGTTACTGTGTGTGTTAGTGTGTGTGTCACTGTATGTGTGTGTTAGTGTGTGTGTGTTGCTGTGTGTGTTACTGTGTGTGTGTTACTGTGTGTGTGTGTGTGTTACTGTGTGAGTGTGTGTTACTGTGTGTGTGTGCGTTACTGTGTGTGCTACTGTGTCTCTGGTGTGTGTTACTGTGTGTGTGTTATTGTGTGTGTGTGTTACTGTTTATGTTACTGTGTGTGTGTTACTGTGTGTGTGTTACTGTTTATGTTACTGTGTGTGTTACTGTGTGTGTGTGTTATTGTGTGTGTTAGTGTGTGTGTGTGTTACTGTGTGTGTGTTACTGTTTCTGTTACTGTGTGTGTGTGTTACTGTGTGTGTGTGTTACTGTGTATGTGTTACTGTTTATGTTACTGTGTGTGTTACTGTTTATGTTACTGTGTGTGTGTTACTGTGTGTGTGTTAATGTGTGTGTTACTGTGTGTGTGGTGTGTGTGTGTGGTGCGTGTTACTGTATGTGTGTTACTGTGTGTGTGTTACTGTGTGGGTGTGTTACTGTGTGTGTTAGTGTGTGTGTCACTGTATGTGTGTGTTAGTGTGTGTGTGTTGCTGTGTGTGTTACTGTGTGTGTGTTACTGTGTGTGTGTGTGTGTTACTGTGTGAGTGTGTGTTACTGTGTGTGTGTGTGTTACTGTGTGTGCTACTGTGTCTCTGGTGTGTGTTACTGTGTGTGTGTTATTGTGTGTGTGTGTTACTGTTTATGTTACTGTGTGTGTGTTACTGTGTGTGTGTTACTGTTTATGTTACTGTGTGTGTTACTGTGTGTGTGTGTGTTACTGTGTGTGTGTGTTACTGTGTGTGTTACTGTGTGTGCTACTGTGTTACTGTGTGTGTGGTGTGTGTTATTGTGTGTGTGTGTGTGTTACTGTTTATGTTACTGTGTGTGTGTTACTGTGTGTGTGTTACTGTTTATGTTACTGTGTGTGTTACTGTGTGTGTGTGTGTTACTGTGTGTGTGTGTGTTACTGTGTGTGTTAGTGTGTGTGTGTGTGTGTTACTGTGTGTGTGTGTGTGGTGTGTGTGTTACTGTGTGTGGTGTGTGTGTTACTGTGTGTGTGTGGGGGGGGGGTGTAACTGTGTGTGTGGTGAGTGTGTTACTGTGTGTGTTACTGTGTGTGTTAGTGTGTGTGTGTTGCTGTGTGTGTGTTACTGTGTGTGTGTGGTGTGTTACTGTGTGTGTGGTGTGTGTGTTACTGTGTGTGTGTTACTGTGTGTGTGTTGCTGTGTGTGTGTTACTGTGTGTGTGTGTGGGGGGGTGTTACTGTGTGTGTGTAACTGTGTGTGTTACTGTGTGTGTGTTGCTGTGTGTGTGTGGTGTGTGTGTGTGGTGTGTTACTGTGTGTGTGGCGTGTGTGTTACTGTGTGTGTTACTGTGTGTGTGTGTGTGTGTGGGGTGTGTGTGTGTTACTGTGCGTGTGTTACTGTGTGTGTGTGTGGTGTGTTACTGTGTGTGTGTGGTGTGTGTGTGTTACTGTGTGTGTTTTACTGTGTGTATTACTGTGTGTGTGGTGTGTGTTACTGTGTGTGTTACTGTTTATGTTACTGTGTGTGTGTTTTACTGTGTGTGTGTTACTGTGTGT
>NC_136641.1:28318019-28353019 GCF_949748355.1 Melanostigma gelatinosum | reverse complement strand
CCCAAGTCCTGTTCCCCCCATGTCCTCTGAGTCCTCCAGATAATCCGGAATGGGAAACAGGTCCGGAAACAGGTCCGGTCGTCCAACCACCATTTGAGCGAACTGGGCCTTTGTCCCTTGCTCCATCGTCATCATGTTCATCATCTGAGCCAGTTGGAGATTTGCCATGACACCCATCTGTTTGTCCATGCTCCTCTGGCACTGTCTCCTCAGGATGGGTACGATGCAACATGCCAATAGAAAAGCCACAATTAAAACTATTAATGCGCTAATGCCTGCTTTTAGCAATACAGACCCCTTATTTTCCCAAAATTTAGTCTAACCAATCCCCCGACCACCCCCCTGCCAGCACTCTCCTCAAGCTCTTGCCTCAAACCCCGAATTCTTCTCCATTTCAACAGTATATTCAGTAAAGCATTTCACACCACATTCCATACATGTCGGCTATGTCTGATGTTTGTTTGCTTAACAAATGAAGAGTGGGAATGGTCATAGTTGTGTTTTCACAACTTTGGTCTCATGGTATTGGGTTTTCATATCATACCGGTCTCCTAATGAACGAAGGAGTAATGTTAGCCTGTGGAACCAGGACACTCGGGTTACTTTACAGTACACAGTAGTATTGCCTACGTCAACCCTTCTTTTGTCTGACGCAAATCCACCACTGGCAAAACATTCATACTTTTCCAATTTATCTGCTTTATGATTAGTGGGAGGCTTATTTTGCGATGTGCAAATCATAATTTCTGCACATGCGTTCCACACTTGATATTCAGGATACTGATCTCAATAGTCGTGTTTCTTTTGAAATCCATACAAGAGTCCACTTGAACTTCTCATGTAGGAAGTGCCAATGTTTTTATTTCACATGTGCATCATAAAGATGATTTGGATTCCACATTCGGCTCATTCTGTCATCAGCCTCAGCTGTGTGCTAGTTTCCCCTTTCCACATGGTGTGAAGTCGTCTCTTTCTACGTGTATTAACGTGCAACTGTCTGAACACTGGATAGGCTGTTTGAACTTAAATGGCAATGCTGGCATAGGTCCTGGTCTAACATGGGATGGAATATGTGTGGTTGCATCGCACTCATCTTGATTCATGGCTTCTGGCTCTCCTCCAGGACGGCTGAACCACCGTCTGGGCTCTCACAGCTCTCAAGGTTGGAGTCCTGGTAGTTGTTACATTGGATGGGTTCGGATGGCCTCGTCTGCGATAGAAGTTATATCTAACAGAACATGATAAATTGCCAATTGCCAACAACTCCCCCCTCTGGCCATTCCCATGGCCACTAAAGTGTTTACAATTTATCGAAATGGCAAAAATGGTTTACATACGCACAACATATGATCACATAATCGATGAGGTCAAAACATGAGCTGTTTTTGTGAGTTTGAAGCAACTCCATGTTGTAGCTAGCTTGGGAATGTTAACATCAACATGACAAAATAAATCTCCTGAGATGAGGCGAAACACAGACGTCGGACCTCCATCTCTGTTGAACTGTTATAGAGAGATAACATATCAGTGGGGCTCATAACGCACAACAATTTTAACAATTTGTAAAAATTCTATCATCCAAGTATTTATATTCCTATTATATTCATTCAGAATCAACTGTCAGTTCAATTGATTCCTAATCAAGTAAAATAATAAAAGAAAGCACAGGCTTTTTTATGAGATCATGTTTCTCAGCCAGCAAGCTGTAATAATAAACACAAGTTTTACACAGAAATGTCACTTTCGTAGTTCTACGGGAGGAAAACAGTCAGACAAACAAGTCTGATGTGCAGGATCGGCTTTTTAGAAGAACAACATGCGTTGTGCCGTGAGGTTCTTTGGAACGTCAAGGTCTGTCAGAGGGATGACGTCTGGTGTACTTATAGATATATATATATATATATCTATATATATATTTATGGTACAAGACATGTTTACAGGAAATGTAATCTTTGAACACCTTAGTGTCGGACAAGTTGGTGTACCACATTAAACAGTGGCATAGTGTGATGTCGAAGATGTTTTGGATCTTTGGCACACTGCTGATGTGTGTCATTGGTACAAGCATGGACTGTGGTCGTGCTTTCTAAAATTATAACCAAACAAAATATAAATAATATTTGTTGTTGCAGTTCCTACATTCCCTAATGTCAGTTAAAAACTAATTCAAATACTGTAATTAAATGATCTAATATCGAGGGCCAGTTCATTACATCATCATTTTGTCACCAGAATAAAATTTTGTGTAAAAGAGATAAAAATGTTCCAAATATCGATACTAATTGTATTTACGTGGTGTTATTATTTGCTTTGATGATACATCAAGATTGATATGACCAGCTAAAGAAAGTATAAGATTTAATATCTTATTAAATTTCCTTTTTAACTTTAAAAACTCTACAAAATGTGGATCTACCTTTCAAAATATATCACATATTCTCCCTTTTGCCAAATTATCACTGCTGTGGGCTAATTTAGCTGAACAATAGAATAATTCATGTGGAAGTTGTCTGGGCTCATACTACTTTTTAATAATAATCTATTATCCATTAATAATGTTTAAATTGCACCAGATTAGGCCCAACACTTTCTCTGCAGGGGTCGCTAATGTCTGCAATACTTGAACATCATATGTGAGGGATATTTCTGTTGATAAATAAATCTTGCTCAGTCGCAGCATCAGCTGCAGCATTTCCTGTTGAGATGGATCAGAAGCGTTAGTGTAAGCATCTCATTTCATAACACAAACAATCTTTAAGGAGCAATATGGCTTCTAGCAAGTCGGCCACGAGACGGTGGTGAGAAATGGTTTTGCCGGATGATTTCCAAAAGCTCCTGTGTTTCCACAAGGTGCCACAGTGGTGCACTACACCAAAGGCATAGCAACAGTCTGTGTAGTAGTTAACTATTTTGTTGGCAGCAAGCTTACCGGCTCCTGTGAGAGCCACATGATCTGCAGCTTGAGCAGAAAAGTGTGTCATGTGATGTGATGAGACTACAGCAAACCAACCAGCCCTTCTTTCGTGTCCGGCGAGCGGGATGCCAAACCGTCCACTAACAGTTGTAAATCAGCTTCGGTGGGCGTGTCTGTGAGGTCAGGTCTCGGTATGCAGACCTGTTCAGGAGAAACAACAGTTATGTGGCTCTCCATCTGCTGCAGCAGGAAAAAGAGTAGCAGGATTCAAATCTTTGTCATTAAAGGCATCAGTCGAGCGGTCGGTCCAGGTCAGTTTGTCATGCGCATAAAGATCTTTACCATGAATCATGGATAGAGGAAAGCCTCTGTTTCTAAGTGGTTTGTCATTCTGTGACGTCATTCCTAAAACGCTCTTCATTTGTTTCTCAGTTTATAGTTTAGGCACAGTTTAATTGCCTGTGTTCTCTTGGGAGGGAGGGTTCTGCCCTCTGCTGTGATCACATGTCCCAGATATGAAACTTTATCGAGAGCAAATTGCAATTTGGACAATTAGCCTTGTGACCTTAGGCAGCCAAAGTTTGAGGTGCTCGTGGATGCACCGATACATTAACTGCTTATAATCTTAGACAACCATCACTCAGGTGGTTCCCTCAAGTCTCGAATTTTCCTTACAGGAAAAATTTTAGTGCGTGTACCGGTGTATCATAAGATTAGATTATTATACCAACCTTCATTAAAGACTCAAGAACGGGTGTAATATCATTAATATCTCGATTGAGTAGATATTGCTTCTTGCATGGGTGGAAATCAAATTTTGAACTTTGGCAGATCACGATTTTAGGTGAACACTAGCACCCCTCACCTGTCTTACATCACACATTTGGACCCCTGGTGTGTGTTTTCTCATCAAACATAAGTTAAGTTGTTTCTTTGATATTGATGTACTTCTTGTTTTGTATACGTCACCCTTATCACTGTAGAGTTTACCAGGATCCTCTGTTTCTGAAGTCAGTGAGTGTGGGTCTGACTGTGCAGCCAGACAGACATCCTCTCCATTCCTGGGCTTCATGCCAAGGACACACATGTGATTTCCCCCTTAAACACTCGTACTGCTTGGGAGACAGAGAAACAGATACAGCAGCAGTATTTTCTGTCCATTATACGTAACTTCTCCACTTCTCTCCCTTCTCTAAATAATACTTCCTCAAACATTTTATCTAATCCATTTAATCAGCCTGCATGTGACATTCTGAACATTTTTCCTTTAATAGTGTTTGTCTTGTGGTAACTTTCTAAAACCTTAATTTGCGTACATCTGGTATGTATTTGTCTAGTTTGTCATAGTCTAAACTACACTAAACAGTCAGAATCTAAAGTTAACTCTCCCTCTGTGTTAATGTTTGTGCGTCAGTGGTTCCCTCTCTGGGGTCCACTTGACCGTGTCCCTTGGACAGAAATAGAACAAACAGAACAGAGCTCGGCAGTATATTTTCCTTTTTATTTACTCAATTGTATCTGTTATTGGTCCCTGTTTTTTCTAATTTGTCTTTCTGACCTTTATTTCTTAATCTCTCTCTTTCTCCCTTAGACATTATTCCATATATTTCTGCTTCCTCTTTCTCCTTTTGCTTTAAACAAGTTTTGAGTTAATAACATTTTTGTAGGCTGAAACTGCCTTTTTCAGGGAACCCATTTGATCCATTCTTGCCATTGTTTGGCAGTCAGATTATCTTTGTCTCGCATATATTTTATTATTGAAGGTAAGACCTTGGCATCAAGCTGCTCAGACTCACTTTGACTTTTACCCATTTTACCTAATTGGTCGTTGACAGTATCTTCAAAACACTCGTGTTAAGACTTAGTTCAACTTGAATGGAAACACCAAAACCTTCTTTAAATACTACACGTTAACCAGGACACGTCTGTCCAACACTCTTACGAAACTTAAGTGCAAGATTACAAGTTTATCACTTCAAAGTGTCTGTTATATCACAAAATAATTTTTCACAAGTGGAATTCTTTTTTCCAGTTCCAGGATCAGAGCGGCAATCTGGAACTGCGTCTGAGGACAGCCTCTCACCTTCTGGGAGGAATCAGCTATTAATTGCGCGCTTCTGTCGTCCCACAGAGTTCAGATTACTCGTCTAATCCCACATTTTACAAGTTACAATTGTGCTTTTACTTCTGATACATTATTGGATAGTTCTTATTATACTTGAAATAGTATTATCTGATAAATATTTTAACCATGTCTTGTAACTTTAACCAACTTGTCTCTTTAACCTTTTAACCCTTTCCCCCCTCGCACAGTGTTTTTCACTGTGCGATTCTGAGATGGTCAGCAATGCACCAAGTGCAACCAACAATCCTTCCTGTGATCTCCACAACACCTTTCCATCAACACTCTTCCTCTGATTATTTAGGACTATGTATGATCAATGTCTGTATGTATGATAACTCTACTCCTCTCTGGACGGAGTGAGTGAGCCTGTCAGGCCCCAAAATCTGGGCGTACAGCCAATCATGCACTAGGGAGGGAGCGCAAGGGTTTATCTTGGCTCATAAATCGAATTTCACACACACACATCTGGGCGTTCCGCCATCTCCAAGTACTCGGAGCATGAACGTTCTATTTTTTCACTATTTTCTCCTCCTGCAGACAGAATAGGATCTGGACACACTATAGCCTGGATATATGCAGATGGATTGAAACAAACTATATTTTTTGCAAAAGCGTTACCACTGGGTAAACAACCAAAAACATGCCAATAGCTCATACACATGCAAAGCCATCCGGATGTATATCACATCAAAAGTCAGCGGTCCCAGTCTGTCAGTCAGTTTCTTGTCCAGGTATTTTTTATTTCTTTTTCTAATGTCAGACTTTAACTATGTGGGAGTTTCTTAACAGTATTTCTTGTACTCAAGGCTTTGTTAAGGAGAGATTCTTATTGTTGGGCTGTTTCACAGTTTACAAATGTCCTCTTTTTTTTTTTTTTTCCACCAGAGGCTCATATTGTTTTATTCTTCTTGGGGGTTTAACAGGGAGTATTGTCTCTTCCCTTTATTCGTCTATGGATCCCTCCTTTATAATATTACTTTATCAGTAATGTCAATAAGTTACAGTCGTGTGCACACCTTTTCAAACCGTACTATTAATCTTATTGTCTAGTTAGATATTACTTTTCCTGCTCATTTAGATTTCTGCACAAAATTTCTGAGTCTCGTCAGCGCAGTGTCCTGCCTTAAACAGCGCTCACTCGTGACAGATTCATATTATAGGATTATTATTTAAATCTAAGCCAGTCTTTTCATTTCTTCCCTCTCGAGAAAGGATTTTTTTTCAAGACCTACGTATCTCACACTGGAACTCAAGCTGGAGCTCCTTACACTTATTTGCAGAAATTGCTTTATCAATAGCACACAGTCGCTTTGTCATTAGCGAACAAAAGTCTCTTGAGCTTGAGAGATGCACGGAGTACTCCGCATTTGAGCTTATCTTGGCCACAACCAGGCGTCACGCCAACAGAATGCTGCGTTCGCCTGCACACGAGAGAGCTCTCTTTTTACAGCTGGAGATCAAATTGAATCATATCAACATCTTTTTTGCATTTTTCCAGCACACACCAATCCGCCTCTCTCCTCCTCCGCTTAAACAGCGTGGATCCTGTCGAGGGGACCCCAAACACTCCCTCTCTATCACGCAAGCGAGAATCACGCTGTACAGAAATATACTATGGTGAGATATGAAGATCTCATACCTGTCTCGGCGCCTGAAGCGTGATTGTCGGTTGGCTGGTGTAGAGGAGATGTCGAAGGTCTCGACCCGAACCACGTTGAGGCGCCAATTATGTGGAAGCAAAATGAGGATGGAGACAGGACGAATCAGAGTTTGCAATCCAGCGGGAATCGTTTAATGCACATTCGAACATGCGACATGGCATATGGAAACAAATTCAACATCTAACAGTCCGAGGGACCCTTTTATAGACCAAATACACGCCCTCTTTCAGCTGTGGTTCATCAGTCAAACCTGTCTGTTCAATCCAAACAGGACACATCTGGGCTTCTCATCGGGGAGGGTTCCATTTCGTTTTTACAGAGAACAACTCTATGTATGGTGTTGTTTTCGTCCTTTTGAGAGATTAATCACACTATCTGTCTGAGGGAGGCATTTCCCGAAAGCTAACAGAGACAGAACAATTTCCCGATATCTCCTTCGAATTCACAATAACACGTTACGTAACTTGTTTTTAGTTCAAGTCCAGTTCAGTTCAGTTATAATGCAGATTTTCTCCTACACTATATATGCATCTATATATCTGTCCATCCATCGATATATCCATCCATCCATCTATCCATCCATCCATCCATCCATCCATCCATCTATATATCCATCTATATTTCCATATATCCATCCATCTATCCATCCATCCATCTATATATCCATCTATCCATCTATCCATCCATCTATATATCCATCTATCCATCCATCCATCTATATATCCATCTATCCATCCATCTATATATCCATCCATCCATCGATATATCCATCTATCCATCCATCCAGCCATCTATATATCCATCCATCCATCTATATATCCATCTATATATCCATCCATCTATATATCCATCTATCCATCCATCTATATATCCATCTATCCATCCATCTATATATCCATCTATCCATCCATCTATATATCCATCCATCTATCCATCCATCCATCTATACATCCATCCATCCATCCATCTATATATCCATCTATCCATCCATCTGTATATCCATCTATCCATCCATCCATCTATATATCCATCTATCCATCCATCCATCTATATATCCATCTATATATCCATATATCCATCCATCCATCCATCTATATATCCATCTATCCATCCATCGATATATCCATCTATCCATCCATCCAGCCATCTATATATCCATCCATCCATCTATATATCCATCTATATATCCATCCATCTATCCATCCATCTATATATCCGTCTATATATCCATCCATCTATCCATCCATCTATCTATATATCCATCTATATATCCATCCATCCATCTATATATCCATATATCCAACCATCTATATATCCATCCATCCATCTATATATCCGTCTATCCATCCATCCATATATCCATCCATCTATATATCCATCCATCCATCTATATATCCATCTATCCATATATCCATCTATATATCCATCCATCCATCTATCCATCCATCTATCCATCTATCCATCCATCTATATATCCATCCATCTATATATCCATCTATCCATCCATCTATATATCCATCTATCCATCCATCTATATATCCATCTATCCATCTATATTTCCATATATCCATCCATCTATCGATCCATCCATCTATATAGCCATCTATCGATCCATCCATCTATATATCCATCTATCCATCCATCTATATATCCATCTATCCATCCATCTATATATCCATCTATCCATCCATCTATATATCCATCTATCATCCATCTATATATCCATCTATCCATCCATCCATCTGTATATCCATCTATATATCCATCCATCCATCCATATCTATACATCCATCTATATATCCATCTATCCATCCATCCATCCATCTATATATCCATCTATATATCTATCCATCCATCAATCCATCCATCTATATATCCATCCATCTATCCATCTATACATCCATCTATATATCCATCTATCCATCCATCCATCCATCTGTATATCCATCTATATATCTATCCATCCATCAATCCATCCATCTATATATCCATCTATATATCCATCCATCCATCTATATATCCATCTATCCATCTATATATCCATCCATCCATCTATATATCAATCCATCCATCTATATATCCATCTATCCATCTATATATCCATCTATATCCATCAAGATTGAAGACCTTTCTGTTTGCTGCTGCCTTTAATTGAACCACGTTCAATTAATATTTTCATCAATTTCCTGCATTTCTGCATTTTACTACTGCATTTTATTTCTTACACTGTTTTTTAATTGTTTTTTAAATCTCCTTTTCTTTTGCCTTGTGTTTTGATGCTTTTAATGGTTTTATGTGAAGCACTTTGAATTACATTGTTGTTGAAATGTGCTTTACAAATAAACTTGCCTTGCCTATATATCCATCCATCTATATATCCATCTATCCATCCATCCATCTATCCATCCATCAATATATCCATCTATCCATCCATCCATCTATATATCCATCTATCCATCCATCCATCTATATATCCATCTATATATCCATGTATTCATCCATCCATCCATCTATATATCCATCTATCCATCCATCCATCCATCCATCCGTCCATCCATCTATATATCCATCTATATATCTGTCCATCCATCGATATATCCATCCATCCATCTATCCATCCATCCATCTATATATCCATCTATATTTCCATATATCCATCCATCTATCCATCCATCCATCTATATATCCATCTATCCATCCATCTATATATCCATCTATCCATCCATCCATCTATATATCCATCTATCCATCCATCTATATATCCATCCATCCATCGATATATCCATCTATCCATCCATCCAGCCATCTATATATCCATCCATCCATCTATATATCCATCTATATATCCATCCATCTATATATCCATCTATCCATCCATCTATATATCCATCTATCCATCCATCTATATATCCATCTATCCATCCATCTATATATCCATCTATACATCCATCTATACATCCATCCATCCACCCATCTATATATCCATCTATCCATCCATCCATCCATCTGTATATCCATCTATCCATCTATATATCCATCTATCCATCCATCCATCCATCTATATATCCATCTATCCATCCATCGATATATCCATCTATCCATCCATCCAGCCATCTATATATCCATCCATCCATCTATATATCCATCTATATATCCATCCATCTATATATCCATCTATCCATCCATCTATATATCCGTCTATATATCCATCCATCTATATATCCATCTATCCATCCATCTATCTATATATCCATCTATATATCCATCCATCCATCTATATATCCATCTATCCATCCATCCATATATCCAACCATCTATATATCCATCCATCCATCTATATATCCGTCTATCCATCCATCTATATATCCATCTATATATCTGTCCATCCATCGATATATCCATCCATCCATCTATCCATCCATCCATCCATCCATCCATCTATATATCCATCTATATTTCCATATATCCATCCATCTATCCATCCATCCATCTATATATCCATCTATCCATCCATCTATATATCCATCTATCCATCCATCCATCTATATATCCATCTATCCATCCATCTATATATCCATCCATCCATCGATATATCCATCTATCCATCCATCCAGCCATCTATATATCCATCCATCCATCTATATATCCATCTATATATCCATCCATCTATATATCCATCCATCTATATATCCATCTATCCATCCATCTATATATCCATCTATCCATCCATCTATATATCCATCTATCCATCCATCTATATATCCATCTATCCAGCCATCTATACATCCATCCATCCACCCATCTATATATCCATCTATCCATCCATCCATCCATCTGTATATCCATCTATCCATCTATATATCCATCTATCCATCCATCCATCTATATATCCATCCATCCATCCATCTATATATCCATCTATCCATCCATCGATATATCCATCTATCCATCCATCCAGCCATCTATATATCCATCCATCCATCTATATATCCATCTATATATCCATCCATCTATATATCCATCTATCCATCCATCTATATATCCGTCTATATATCCATCCATCTATATATCCATCTATCCATCCATCTATCTATATATCCATCTATATATCCATCCATCCATCTATATATCCATCTATCCATCCATCCATATATCCAACCATCTATATATCCATCCATCCATCTATATATCCGTCTATCCATCCATCCATATATCCATCCATCTATATATCCATCTATATATCCATCTATATATCCATCTATCCATATATCCATCTATATATCCATCCATCCATCTATATATCCATCTATCCATCCATCTATCCATCTATCCATCCATCTATATATCCATCCATCTATATATCCATCGATCCATCCATCTATATATCCATCTATCCATCCATCTATATATCCATCTATCCATCCATCTATATATACATCTATATATCTATCTATCCATCCATCCATCCATCTATATATCCATCTATATATCCATCTATCCATCCATCCATCTATATATCCATCTATATATCCATCTATCCATCCATCCATCCATCCATCTATATATCCATCCATCCATCCATCCATCTATATATCCATCTATCCATCCATCTATATATCCATCGATATATCCATCTATCCATCCATCCAGCCATCTATATATCCATCCATCCATCTATATATCCATCTATATATCCATCCATCTATATATCCATCTATCCATCCATCTATATATCCATCTATCCATCCATCTATATATCCATCTATCCATCCATCTATATATCCATCCATCTATCCATCCATCCATCCATCTATACATCCATCCATCCATCTATATATCCATCTATCCATCCATCCATCCATCTATCCATCCATCCATCTGTATATCCATCTATCCATCCATCCATCTATATATCCATCTATCCATCCATCCATCCATCTATATATCCATCTATATATCCATATATCCATCCATCCATCCATCTATATATCCATCTATCCATCCATCGATATATCCATCTATCCAGCCATCTATATATCCATCCATCCATCCATCCATCCATCTATATATCCATCTATATATCCATCCATCTATATATCCATCCATCTATATATCCATCTATCCATCCATCTATATATCCGTCTATATATCCATCCATCTATATATCCATCTATCCATCCATCTATCTATATATCCATCTATATATCCATCCATCCATCTATATATCCATCTATCCATCCATCCATATATCCAACCATCTATATATCCATCCATCCATCTATATATCCATCTATCTATCCATCTATCCATCCATATATATATCCATCCATCTATATATCCATCTATCCATCCATCCATCCATCTATATATCCATCTATCCATCTATCTATCCATCCATCCATCCATCTATATATCCATCCATCTATATATCCATCTATATATCTATTTATCCATCCATCCATCCATCTATATATCCATCTATCCATCTATCTATCCATCCATCCATCCATCTATATATCCATCCATCTATATATCCATCTATATATCTATTTATCCATCCATCCATCCATCTATATATCCATCTATCCATCCATCCATCTATATATCCATCTTTCTATCCATCTATATATCCATCTATCCATCCATCCATCTATCCATCCATCTATATATGCATCTATATATCCATCCATCTATATATCCATCTATCCATCCATCTATCCATCCATCCATCTGTATATCCATCTATCCATCCATCCATCTGTATATCCGTATATCCATCTATCCATCCATCCATCTATATATCCATCCATCCATCCATCTATATATCCATCTATCCATCCATCTATATATCCTTCCATCCATCCATCTAACAGAGTTGTACCCCAAACCGGACAGTTTTTAGCTAATGTTTCAATACAATGTTGATAAAAATGATCGTGTAATGTTTTCAGTTGATTTAATGGTGTTAAACTGAAGTTAAACTTCGTACCTTTCAAACTAAATATTGTTGTAATTATTACAGTTAGCTTTGCCTTTACCAGAGTCGTTAAAACGATGCTAACACGGGTGAATTAGCCGTGCACTGCTCTTGGCCTAATCCGTACGGACTTCTATCCTCGTTGTAAACACTGGCTGCTGCTGGTTTTTCGGGGATATTCGCTTGTTCCAGGGTCGCAAAAATGACCATCAATGCTGTCAACACATCCGGGACCGTAGTTCTGTCCTTCACAATAAGATATCACGCTTCAACAACTCCAAATGATGCAATAAAAGCTCCTTAATTTCCGTTTGAGCTTATACCACCACCTGCTGGATGTTTTGTTAAACTCTTCTCATGTCAATCACTGGCAAAACACCAGCTGATGTATGGAATTTAACAATTATGTACACAACAATTATTATCATAACACACAGTGCAGAGTAAGAGTTATATTACAACTAAAAACATGAGTATTCATGATTAAAAAGCTACATTGTTAAAGTGAAAGACAAATAACTTGTGCAAATGATTGAAAAGTTCTGTGCAAACATTTATTTAAAAACAAACTAATCAAAAATGAAATAAAAAAATCAGGACACACATGGCATTTGAAATAATCATCTTCATCATCCAGCTCCTCTTCCCAGCCCACACACATGGTGTGATACCATGTGTGGCAGCTGTCACACTGGACCCACGACACCAATCCCTCCGAGCTCTCTGGAGGGTCAGGTTCCCAAACTGCCTGCTCCATCGCTTCAGGAGTGTGACCTATTAAAATAAATAAAAAATGACTTTGAATTAAAGACAATGATCAGATTTTCATGGGTTGGCATACAATGCAAGTTAACATGAAGTACCGGTGGATGTCGTAGGTCCAGCAGACGAGGAGCTGGATGAAGGTCGGGTCTCTGCAGGTTGGGAGGCTGTATAAATAACAGAAAAAGCATAACCATGCTTTGTTTACTCTTCATCATGGCTAATGTCACCATCGTGTTATAATATTGTTTGTTTTCAGATAATTTAAAGCATTTACAGTGGGAGGGAGAGGAAGGAGTTTGGGACCCATAGAGGCCACGTCCCGCAGCCGAAGGCTCTGAAATAATAATCATATTTTATTATAACTCTAAAATACATACTTATAATAATGTTTATGCGTAACAATAGTTAAGAATTCTGATTTATACGTGAATTCAAATGCAAGGCTCAGTGGTGGTGATGTGCTGCTGGCAGGCAGCCGGGGACCGTGGGAGGCACGAGAGGGGGCAGAGCGGGATGAGGGGCCGGCGATGGAAAGTCCGGAGCTGGTGGCTGTAGTAGCCCCGAGGGACACTGGTCTTCTGCGGCTGGGGCGAGGGCCGCCAGACAGGGTAGAGGAAGTGGCTGCCGGGCCGGTGTCTCTTCTGGCCAGAGCTTGGGCCTCCCGTCTTGCAGCACGGTCCTCTGCCTCCACGATGACGTCGGACATCTCCTGAGCTGTCAGTAACCTGGCCTTGTGATGTTCCTCCTGACCTTGCCGGTGTTGCGGTTGTAGTTTATTTCGGCCAGGAGGTGGGCCAGGTCTACTGTTATCCGGCCTGATGTTACCAGGGGATGGGTCATGTAGGAATTGGGAGGAGGGGCAGGTGGGGGTTGGTTCTGGGGATTGGGGATAGGGGCTGGAGAAAGGGGATGCTGGGAGGGGAGGGCAACATCAGGCACAGCCCAGGAAGATGCCGATGAGGTTGGCGGAGGTGGTGAGCAGGCCCCACGCTGCGGCCCGGACGGCATGACCCGTGACCAGTCGATAGCCATTGGGTCTAGAGGGTAGAGGCCACACCTCCTGAACCCAGCCACCACCAGTCTCCGATCCTTCACCCTCTGGTAGGAGTCTCTTAGGACCCTTGAAAACTCCTTCTTAGAAACCAAGAAGGAGTGGCTCACTGCCGACAGATCTCCTGTAACATCAGAGAAATCTGCCTTCAAGGGTCCGAAGAAACTCACATCCAGAGGTTGAAGGATGTGAGACGTATGTGGTGGCAGGCACAAGAGAATGACCCCCTCCCTCTGTGCCGCCCGGACCAGCTCTGGATCCAGGTGGGATTAATGTCCGTCCATGATGAGCAGCAGCGGGCGCTCCTGCACGGCGAACTTCAGGAAATGCCCGACAAACCACTTCCTAAACAGCTCACTGTCAATGTACCCTGCTGGCGACTTCCCGTAGAGGGCATCGGGAACCCCTTCCTTCTTATAGGGGCCCCCAGGATATCCCCCCTTGTAGATGATGAATGGGGGGACATCCTCCCCAGCCACGTTGAGGCAGGCCAGGACGGTGATGTGGTCTCTGGTTCCCTGGGCCTGCCTGTAAGCATGTTTAGTCCCCCGGGGCACGATGACCTTCCTTCTTGTAGAGTCCAGCTGCAACCCCGTCTCGTCGCAGTTGTATATCTGACGGGTTTCTCCCTCAACCCGTGCTCCTCCAGGGTGGTGGTGAGGAGCCCGAAATACTCCTCAATTGGCCCCTCTCTTGGCGCAGGATGCCCTCCCACGGTCAATGATGTCTGGGGTCCGGGCAGTAAGGCGATGGTGTTGCCGCTCCCGGAAGTTTATCCACCACGTCTGGCCAAGCACGGTTCTTTGTGCGTCCCGGTGGCGGAGGTTATAGATGGCCAGAGCGTGGGCCAGGACCTGAGGCTTCGTCAGTGGAAACCCGTGACTGGCAGAATACAAACAGTACTCCACCAGGGAATCCTCATCTTCAGGGGTGAGGAGTGTCCTCTGACCATAGACACGGTCAGAGGACACCCTTCCACTGACTCGGTCACTCAGGCTGGACTTACGGACCCCAAACTGCTGGGCTGCCTGCCGTAGAGAAAGCCTGCCTGCTTTCACCTCCAGTAGGGCCTGTGTCATGGCCTCCTGGGTCCACTTCCTCGTCTTCCTCTCCCTGACTTGCCGCATGTTTGGCATCTGCAAATACACATTCATTTTGGCACAGTAAGAAATTAAATACAAAATTTGTTTTAAAGCCACAGTACATGTCTCAATAAATTGAATAGTTCTATAAATTACCAGATTGCCATGTATAGACGCATGCATGTTTAACACATGCATAGACATAAATATATTTACCTTAAACCATTGAAGATTTACAATTTCTACATCCATCTCTTATTTTCTTGATCCTCCTGTAAAGGAAAAAACTCACACAGACACACAATACCTACCTTTCTTACTTTAAAGGTTCTTCCTGTCTTTTCTACTCTTTTTCTGCTTATTGCTGTCTTCTTTCTACTGTTTTTCTGCTTCTTTGAGTCTTCTTTCTGTTCTTTTCTGCTTCTTTGAGTCTGCTTTCTACTGTTTTTCTGCTTCTTTGAGTCTGCTTTCTACTGTTTTTCTACTTCTTTGAGTCTGCTTTCTACTGTTTTTCTACTTCTTTGAGTCTGCTTTCTACTGTTTTTCTACTTCTTTGAGTCTGCTTTCTACTGTTTTTCTACTTCTTTGAGTCTGCTTTCTACTGTTTTTCTACTTCTTTGAGTCTGCTTTCTGTTCTTTTCTGCTTCTTTGAGTCTGCTTTCTACTGTTTTTCTACTTCTTTGAGTCTGCTTTCTGTTCTTTTCTACTTCTTTGAGTCTGCTTTCTACTGTTTTTCTGCTTCTTTGAGTCTGCTTTCTACTGTTTTTCTGCTTCTTTGAGTCTTCTTTCTGTTCTTTTCTGCTTCTTTGAGTCTGCTTTCTACTGTTTTTCTGCTTCTTTGAGTCTGCTTTCTACTGTTTTTCTGCTTCTTTGAGTCTGCTTTCTACTGTTTTTCTGCTTCTTTGAGTCTGCTTTCTACTGTTTTTCTACTTCTTTGAGTCTGCTTTCTACTGTTTTTCTGCTTCTTTGAGTCTGCTTTCTACTGTTTTTCTACTTCTTTGAGTCTGCTTTCTACTGTTTTTCTACTTATTTGAGTCTGCTTTCTACTGTTTTTCTACTTATTTGAGTCTGCTTTCTGTTCTTTTCTTTCTGTTCTTTTCTGCTTCTTTGAGTCTGCTTTCTACTGTTTTTCTGCTTCTTTGAGTCTGCTTTCTACTGTTTTTCTGCTTCTTTGAGTCTGCTTTCTACTGTTTTTCTGCTTCTTTGAGTCTGCTTTCTACTGTTTTTCTGCTTCTTTGAGTCTGCTTTCTACTGTTTTTCTACTTATTTGAGTCTGCTTTCTACTGTTTTTCTACTTATTTGAGTCTGCTTTCTACTGTTTTTCTGCTTCTTTGAGTCTGCTTTCTACTGTTTTTCTGCTTCTTCGAGTCTGCTTTCTACTGTTTTTCTGCTTCTTTGAGTGCTTTCTACTGTTTTTCTGCTTCTTTGAGTGCTTTCTACTGTTTTTCTGCTTCTTTGAGTCTGCTTTCTACTGTTTTTCTACTTCTTTGAGTCTGCTTTCTGTTCTTTTCTACTTCTTTGAGTCTGCTTTCTACTGTTTTTCTGCTTCTTTGAGTCTGCTTTCTACTGTTTTTCTGCTTCTTTGAGTCTGCTTTCTACTGTTTTTCTGCTTCTTTGAGTCTGCTTTCTACTGTTTTTCTACTTCTTTGAGTCTTCTTTCTGTTCTTTTCTGCTTCTTTGAGTCTGCTTTCTACTGTTTTTATGCTTCTTTGAGTCTGCTTTCTACTGTTTTTCTACTTATTTGAGTCTGCTTTCTACTGTTTTTCTGCTTCTTTGAGTCTGCTTTCTACTGTTTTTCTACTTCTTTGAGTCTGCTTTCTACTGTTTTTCTACTTCTTTGAGTCTGCTTTCTACTGTTTTTCTACTTATTTGAGTCTGCTTTGTTCTTTTCTGCTTCTTTCTGTTCTTTTCTGCTTCTTTGAGTCTGCTTTCTACTGTTTTTCTGCTTCTTCGAGTCTGCTTTCTACTGTTATTCTGCTTCTTTGAGTCTGCTTTCTACTGTTTTTCTGCTTCTTTGAGTCTTCTTTCTGTTCCTTTCTGCTTCTTTGAGTCTGCTTTCTACTGTTTTTCTGGTTCTTTGAGTCTGCTTTCTACTGTTTTTCTACTTCTTTGAGTCTGCTTTCTACTGTTTTTCTGCTTCTTTGAATCTGCTTTCTACTGTTTTTCTGCTTCTTTGAGTCTGCTTTCTACTGTTTTTCTGCTTCTTTGAGTCTTCTTTCTGTTCTTTTCTGCTTCTTTGAGTCTGCTTTCTACTGTTTTTATGCTTCTTTGAGTCTGCTTTCTACTGTTTTTCTGCTTCTTTGAATCTGCTTTCTACTGTTTTTCTACTTCTTTGAGTCTGCTTTCTACTGTTTTTCTGCTTCTTTGAGTCTTCTTTCTGTTCTTTTCTGCTTCTTTGAGTCTGCTTTCTACTGTTTTTCTACTTCTTTGAGTCTGCTTTCTACTGTTTTTCTGCTTCTTTGAGTCTGCTTTCTACTGTTTTTCTACTTCTTTGAGTCTGCTTTCTACTGTTTTTCTACTTCTTTGAGTCTGCTTTCTACTGTTTTTCTACTTCTTTGAGTCTGCTTTCTACTGTTTTTCTGCTTATTGCGGTCTCCCTTTGCCTCTCTTCTCTTCCTTCTCTGTCGCTGTTCTCTGTCTCTGTTCTTTTCAGGCAGGAACATAAACCACAAGAGAGACATTTAAGTCAAAAACATTACATTTTGGTTAACCTTATATACTGTATAACAGCACTGTGTTATATTGGAGGCTTATCTGCATAAATAGTTCTAATCATAAGAGCCACTGCTGGCTTTCAATAAATGTACAGTCTCTCTCTCTCAAACACACACACATTATTTGCATAATTGATCAGATCATTATTATACTTGATGTAGCCTGGCTTATGATAAACAAGAAACGCATTTTATTTGACATGTCTGCTGTTATGTTTCAGAGCTAAGACCAAACAAACAGCAGCCTACCTTTAACTCGCGCTATGATTCTTTGATCGTTTTTCCCGCGGCCACAACTGTTTTTTTCAGACACCACATTTCTGCCTCCCTCCCCTCGACTACACTAGATCATGTCGCACATCAATGCTATATTTTCATTGGCTAGACAAAGTAGTGTAAAGCTAGCTACAAATTACACTCGTATGCTAACTTATATTCGCAATACGGAGAAAATACAGAGACACTTCTCAGAGTAAAGAGCGTCGTCGAGTGTTCTTTCTGCTTCCTCTCATCAAAGTCACTTTCCTATAGTATTTAGACATATAAACGTCCATATATATTCATGAAATTTGACACGTAGATTATTTGATATGTATGAATTAATATTACTTACGTTTGGTTGGCGATCGCCGAAGAAAATGACAGCGTAATGACCGGAAAGGGCGTCACGACGGAATCGTTCGAGACAGGCCAATAGCAGCTAGCGCCGACCGAGGCAGGCCATCGTTACGTTATATATCCATCTGTCCATCCATCCATCTATCTATATATCCATCTATCCATCCATCCATCTATATATCCATCATCTAATAGCGGGTCCTGAACAGCTGCATGTTTCAACTCAACGTCAATAACGAAACATTAAAGTTCAAAGTTCACTGAGATCAAAGCGAACAATAAAGAGACTCACTGTTTCTCTTCTTCTGCTTCTTCTTCTTCTGTTTCTCTTCTTCTGCTTCTTCTGCTTCTCTTCTTCTTCTTCTGTTTCTCTTCTTCTGTTTCTGTTTTTCGCTCTGAGCGCCCGATGAACCGTCGCGCCAATCTGACGTCACCACGCAGCGCTTCGGTGCCACCTGATGACGTATTCTGAGTCCAGAAACAGGTTCGTAAAGGTTTTATAAAAACATTCTATATTTCTGACATCTAACATCTAAACCTTTATGTAGAGAATAAGGTGACGTCATAATTTCATTTGTTTTGATGCTTTTTAATAAAAACTCTTCATAATCTTTGTCACATGAGCTGAAATGGACCAATATAAACACTTTGTCTCATGTTAACTGTAGTAAAATTGGTTCTATATTCATATTAAATATTAATATTTAATGTAGAACCAGAGTTATATCTGTTACAAAGTTAAGAATCTTTTTTTTTAAATCATAATAGAATTCCCACAGAAATCTTCAGAAATAAAACATCATATTTTAATGAAACATCAGTTTGAATCCAACATGAACAAATAATAAAAATATAACAGACACAAAATGAGATATAAGAACAACACGTTTTAGTTATTATTTACAAGTGTTTCATGGAACAATCTTTAATAAACACAGAAGAAATAGACTATTATTATAGGTTATGTCCCTTCACAATAAGTCTTTATTTCAAGACACCTGAACTTGTTTGTTGATTGAAATCAAAAAGATGGAGTTATTTATGTTTCTATAATTCTTTCTTCATATTGTTGTATGATTGTGTAACTTGACTGTTGTAGTGACTGAGCAGCATTAAGCTCTTGTTGTGAAACAATCATGATATAAACATCACAAATGTTTGTATTTATCCCAAAATGCATTATTGATGTACATAATATGAAACAATTGATTCTCGTGTTTCATGACTAGTAACGGCTCCCACCAGTAGACTTCTGGGTAATGTAGTATTTCAGGAATAAAACAGTATAAAAACAGAGAAAATTATTCATGTTTATGTACAGATTCATATTTCCTGAATATTCACATTATGAATGAGAATGTAAACACATCACAGACTCTCAGAACTACAATAAAGCCGAATGACTTAAAACTACAAATTCCATCTGTTCTTTCTGATGAAACGTCATTATTGTCATGAAGGTATCATGAGTGATGTCATCGTTTTCTCTTCATAAGATCTTTTTCTCAAAATAACATCAGATTGTTTTCTTGTCATTATGCTGCATCCATGTTTGTTTCTGTTAGTTTGAGATTAATTTAAAACAGAAACGTTGAATAAGTCCAGGGAGCTGTAGACCTGTCTGTCCCTCAACCAGTCTACCTTTCTGTGTTGTTGTCTGTCTTCTTGTCGATCTACCTGCCTGTCTACCTGTCCTTGGCAGAGCGCAGGTCCGTTGTGATTGGGTCGTGTTGGATGGTCTGGTGCAGCATCAGAGCCAATAAACCGGCTCGATTCGTCATCGCTGTCCTCAGATTCCTCTCCTGCTCAAACAGCTCGTCCAGCTTATACCACTGAGAGAGAGACAGAGGCTGTTGTTAATGAAGGCTGTTGTTAACACCAGCATTCATTAACAACAACCTTCATTAACAACAGCCTTCATTAACAACATCCTTCATTAACAACAACAGCCTTCATTAACAACAGCCTTCATTAACAACAGCCTGAAGGCTGTTGTTGTTAATGAAGGCTGTTGTTAATGAAGGCTGTTGTTGTTAATGAAGGCTGTTGTTAATGAAGGCTGTTGTTGTTAATGAAGGCTGTTGTTAATGAAGGCTGTTGTTGTTAATGAAGGCTGTTGTTAATGAAGGTTGTTGTTAATGAAGGTTGTTGTTAATGAAGGCTGTTGTTAATGAAGGCTGTTGTTAATGAAGGCTGTTGTTAATGAAGGCTGTTGTTAATGAAGGCTGTTGTTAATGAAGGCTGTTGTTAATGAAGGCTGTTGTTAATGAAGGCTGTCGTTAATGAAGGCTGTCGTTAATGAAGGCTGTCGTTAATGAAGGCTGTTGTTGTTGATGAAAGCTGTTGTTGATGAAAGCTGTTGTTGATGAAGGCTGTTGTTGATGAAGGCTGTTGTTGATGAAGGCTGTTGTTGTTAATGAAGGCTGTTGTTAATGAAGGCTGTTGTTAATGAAGGCTGTTGTTAATGAAGGTTGTCGTTAATGAAGGCTGTCGTTAATGAAGGCTGTCGTTAATGAAGGCTGTCGTTAATGAAGGCTGTCGTTAATGAAGGCTGTTGTTGTTGATGAAGGCTGTTGTTGTTGATGAAGGCTGTTGTTGTTGATGAAGGCTGTTGTTGTTGATGAAGGCTGTTGTTGTTGATGAAGGCTGTTGTTGTTGATGAAGGCTGTTGTTGTTGATGAAGGCTGTTGTTGTTGATGAAGGCTGTTGTTGTTGATGAAGGCTGTTGTTGTTGATGAAGGCTGTTGTTGTTGATGAAGGCTGTTGTTGTTGATGAAGGCTGTTGTTGTTAATGAAGGCTGTTGTTGTTAATGAAGGCTGTCGTTAATGAAGGCTGTCGTTAATGAAGGCTGTCGTTAATGAAGGTTGTCGTTGTTAATGAAGGCTGTTGTTAATGAAGGTTGTCGTTGTTAATGAAGGCTGTTGTTAATGAAGGTTGTCGTTGTCAATGAAGGCTGTTGTTAATGAAGGCTGTTGTTAATGAAGGTTGTCGTTGTTAATGAAGGCTGTTGTTAATGAAGGTTGTCGTTGTTAATGAAGGCTGTCGTTGTTAATGAAGGCTGTCGTTGTTAATGAAGGCTGTTGTTAATGAAGGCTGTTGTTAATGAAGGCTGTTGTTAATGAAGGCTGTTGTTAATGAAGGCTGTTGTTGTTAATGAAGGCTGTTGTTAATGAAGGCTGTTGTCAATGAAGGCTGTTGTTAATGAAGGCTGTTGTTGTTAATGAAGGCTGTTGTTAATGAAGGTTGTTGTTAATGAAGGCTGTTGTTAATGAAGGCTGTTGTTAATGAAGGCTGTTGTTAATGAAGGCTGTTGTTAATGAAGGCTGTTGTTAATGAAGGCTGTTGTTAATGAAGGCTGTTGTTAATGAAGGCTGTTGTTAATGAAGGCTGTTGTTAATGAAGGCTGTTGTTAATGAAGGCTGTTGTTAATGAAGGCTGTCGTTGTTAATGAAGGCTGTTGTTAATGAAGGCTGTTGTTGTTGATGAAAGCTGTTGTTGTTGATGAAGGCTGTTGTTGATGAAGGCTGTTGTTGATGAAGGCTGTTGTTGTTGATGAAGGCTGTTGTTGTTAATGAGGCTGGTGTTAATGAAGGCTGTTGTTAATGAAGGCTGTTGTTAATGAAGGTTGTTGTTAATGAAGGCTGTCGTTAATGAAGGCTGTCGTTGATGAAGGCTGTCGTTGATGAAGGCTGTCGTTGATGAAGGCTGTTGTTGTTGATGAAGGCTGTTGTTGTTGATGAAGGCTGTTGTTGTTGATGAAGGCTGTTGTTGTTGATGAAGGCTGTTGTTGTTGATGAAGGCTGTTGTTGTTGATGAAGGCTGTTGTTGTTGATGAAGGCTGTTGTTGTTGATGAAGGCTGTTGTTGTTGATGAAGGCTGTTGTTGTTGATGAAGGCTGTTGTTGTTGATGAAGGCTGTTGTTGTTGATGAAGGCTGTTGTTGTTGATGAAGGCTGTTGTTGTTGATGAAGGCTGTTGTTGTTGATGAAGGCTGTTGTTGTTGATGAAGGCTGTTGTTGTTGATGAAGGCTGTTGTTGTTGATGAAGGCTGTTGTTGTTGATGAAGGCTGTTGTTGTTGATGAAGGCTGTTGTTGTTAATGAAGGCTGTTGTTGTTAATGAAGGCTGTCGTTAATGAAGGCTGTCGTTAATGAAGGTTGTCGTTGTTAATGAAGGCTGTTGTTAATGAAGGTTGTCGTTGTTAATGAAGGCTGTCGTTGTTAATGAAGGCTGTCGTTGTTAATGAAGGCTGTTGTTAATGAAGGCTGTTGTTAATGAAGGTTGTCGTTGTTAATGAAGGCTGTTGTTAATGAAGGCTGTCGTTGTTAATGAAGGCTGTTGTTAATGAAGGTTGTCGTTGTCAATGAAGGCTGTTGTTAATGAAGGCTGTTGTTAATGAAGGTTGTCGTTGTTAATGAAGGCTGTTGTTAATGAAGGTTGTCGTTGTCAATGAAGGCTGTTGTTAATGAAGGCTGTTGTTAATGAAGGTTGTCGTTGTTAATGAAGGCTGTTGTTAATGAAGGTTGTCGTTGTTAATGAAGGCTGTCGTTGTTAATGAAGGCTGTCGTTGTTAATGAAGGCTGTTGTTAATGAAGGCTGTTGTTAATGAAGGTTGTCGTTGTTAATGAAGGCTGTTGTTAATGAAGGTTGTCGTTGTTAATGAAGGCTGTCGTTGTTAATGAAGGCTGTCGTTGTTAATGAAGGCTGTTGTTAATGAAGGCTGTTGTTAATGAAGGCTGTTGTTAATGAAGGCTGTTGTTAATGAAGGCTGTTGTTAATGAAGGCTGTTATTAATGAAGGCTGTTGTTGTTAATGAAGGCTGTTGTTGTTAATGAAGGCTGTTGTTGTTGATGAAGGCTGTTGTTGTTGATGAAGGCTGTTGTTGTTGATGAAGGCTGTTGTTGTTGATGAAGGCTGTTGTTGTTGATGAAGGCTGTTGTTAATGAAGGCTGTTATTAATAAAGGCTGTTGTTAATGAAGGTTGTTGTTAATGAGGCTGTTGTTAATGAAGGTTGGTGTTAATGAAGGTTGTTGTTAATGAAGGCTGTTGTTGTTAATGAAGGCTGTTATTAATAAAGGCTGTTGTTAATGAAGGTTGTTGTTAATGAAGGTTGGTGTTAATGATGGCTGTCGTTGTTAATGATGGCTGTTGTGAATGAAGGCTGTTGTTGTTGATGAAGGCTGTTGTTAATGAAGGCTGTTGTTAACAAAGGCTGTTGTTGTTAATGAAGGTTGTTGTTAATGAAGGTTGTTGTTAATGAGGCTGTTGTTAATGAAGGTTGGTGTTAATGAAGGTTGTCGTTAATGAAGGTTGTTGTTGTTAATGAAGGCTGTTGTTAATACCACTCGGACTCTCTCCAAGTCGACCTCAGCACGGCGAAGTTTCTCCCAACAATAATGTTTGTTACATTTCCTCTTCGACAGATGACAAAACTCTCCAGTCGGCTCAAACACGTCTTTCACCAGAGGACACCCACACACTTCGTCTGCTGGGATCTGACAGGGAGACAGGGAGAGATCAGTGGATCACTTTCATATTGTTATATTTCATGTTGTTATTTTGTTATAGTTGATATTGTTGTTTTTCATATTGTTATTTTGTTATAGTTGATATTGTTATTTTTCATATTGTTATAGTTGATATTGTTGTTTTTCATATTGTTATTTTGTTATAGTTGATATTGTTATTTTGTTATAGTTGATATTGTTGTTTTTCATATTGTTATTTTGTTATAGTTGATATTGTTGTTTTTCATATTGTTATATTTCATTTTGTTATATTTCATATTGTTGTTTTTCATATTGTTATTTTGTTATAGTTGATATTGTTATTTTGTTATAGTTGATATTGTTGTTTTTCATATTGTTATTTTGTTATAGTTGATATTGTTATTTTTCATATTGCTATATTTCATATTGTTATATTTTGTTATATTTCATATTGTTGTTTTTCATATTGTTAGTTGATATTGTTATTTTTCATATTGTTATTTTGTTATAGTTGATATTGTTATTTTTCATATTGTTATATTTCATATTGTTATATTTTGTTATATTTCATATTGTTATAGTTGATAGTTATTTTTCATATTGTTATTTTGTTATAGTTGATATTGTTATTTTGTTATAGTTGATGTTGTTATTTTTCATATTGTTATTTTGTTATAGATGATATTATTTTTCATGTTGTTATTTTGTTGTAGTTGATATTGTTATTTTTCATATTGTTATTTTGTTATAGTTGATATTGTTATTTTTCATATTGTTATTTTGTTATAGTTGATATTGTTATTTTTCATATTGTTATTTTGTTATAGTTGATATTGTTATTTTTCATGTTGTTATTTTGTTATAGTTGATATTGTTATTTTTCATATTGTTAATTTGTTATAGTTGATATTGTTATTTTTCATATTGTTATTTTGTTATAGTTGATATTGTTATTTTTCATATTGTTATTTTGTTATAGTTGATATTGTTATTTTTCATGTTGTTATTTTGTTGTAGTTGATATTGTTATTTTTCATATTGTTATTTTGTTATAGTTGATATTGTTATTTTTCATATTGTTATTTTGTTATAGTTGATATTGTTATTTTTCATATTGTTATTTTGTTATAGTTGATATTGTTATTTTTCATGTTGTTATTTTGTTATAGTTGATATTGTTGTTTTTCATGTTGTTATTTTGTTATAGTTGATATTGTTGTTTTTCATGTTGTTATTTTGTTATAGTTGATATTGTTATTTTTCATGTTGTTATTTTGTTGTAGTTGATATTGTTATTTTGTTATAGTTGATATTGTTGTTTTTCATATTGTTATTTTGTTATAGTTGATATTGTTGTTTTTCATGTTGTTATTTTGTTATAGTTGATATTGTTATTTTTCATATTGTTATTTTGTTATAGTTGATATTGTTGTTTTTCATGTTGTTATTTTGTTATAGTTGATATTGTTGTTTTTCATGTTGTTATTTTGTTATAGTTGATATTGTTATTTTTCATGTTGTTATTTTGTTATAGTTGATATTGTTATTTTTCATGTTGTTATTTTGTTTAATTGGGTTCCACCTGAATGAAAAAGCTTTACTGCTCTGCTGAATGATGACATAGTGGTGACCTGTCTGATGGTACCTTTGGATCTCTGGAGTGTTCAGGACACAGAACCTGCAGCCGCTTACAGTACGTCTTACTCTGAGGGTTGTACACGTCACAGAACAACCGGGTCGCCCTGAAACACAGACACACACATGAGAGACAGACTGTCTGCGTTGAAACACAGACAGACAGACAGCTGATCTTACCCCTCTATTCGTGTTGGGTACATGGAGCCAAACGATGTCCGACTCTCATACTGTTGCACACAGAGACAAAGAGAGACAGACAGTTGTGATTAGCGTTCCATTGGCTGGTAAACCTGTCAACAGATACATTCTCTTTCATACAACGACAGAAACAGTGTTGGTATTATGGGATGTCTGTGCTGCCTCTGACATCTTGGACCAAAACCACCACAGGAAGCGGCTGATTGGTTGTAATCTGGTGTCTCCTGTTAAAGAGACACACTGACCTTAGCATAGCATCTCTCCATGTGTCTCAGAGCCACCTTGGGGTTGACGGGGTGACTGCAGGAAACACAGAAGACCTGCAGGTCTGTGTCCTCACCGTCACCTTCAGTCACCTGGAGACAGAGACAGACATAACATTACATTACAGTCATTCAGCAGACGCTTTTATCCAAAGAGACTTACAAAGAAGATTCTATCACGTAGGCTCAGCTACGGGAGAGATTTTGGGGTTAAGTGTCTTGCTCAAGGACACATCAACATGTGGAGCCGGAGCCGGGGATCGAACCGCCGATTCTCTGATTGAAGGTCGACCCTGCTCTCCACTTAGCCACAGTCGCCCCCAGACAGAGAGAGACACAGAGAGACAGAGACACAGAAAGAGAGAGAGAGACAAACAGAGAGACACAGACAGAGAGAGACAGAGACACAGACAGACAGACAGACAGACAGAGACACAGAGACACAGAAAGAGAGAGAGAGACAGACAGAGAGCCAGAGAGCGACACAGACAGATAGAGACAGAGACACAGAAAGAGAGAGAGAGACAGACAGAGCGAGATAGAGAAAGACAGAGAGAGACATGTCAGATAAGAATGATGAATAAAACTGAAAGTTAACTGTCTGTCTTCCTGTCTCACCTCCTCGTGATGCTGGACCTGCTGCAGCTTGGCGTTGGTGATGATACCTTCGAGCTCGTGGAAACGTTTCTCCATCAGAGTGAGGCGGAGCCTCGCCGCCTGCTGCTCCTTCCTGATTCGCTCCAGCTGTCTCCGGCCCATTTCCTCTGCAACGCACGGACTCTGCTGCCACTGCTGGATCCTCTGAGGAAGGATCTCATAGATACGACTGACAGAGAGACAACCAGACAGACAGGCAGGGAGACAGACACACAGACATCAGTCTGTTTATAAGACAGCTCAGTGGAGACAGCTTCACTTTGATTGTGTTTCTAACTGGTCAATGTGTCGTTGCTGTTGACCTGTTTGTGTCGTTGTTGTTGTTTACTTAATTGTGTCGTTGTTGTTTACTTATTTGTGTCGTTGTTGTTGACCCGTTTGTGTCGTTGTTTACTTATTTGTCATTGTTGTTTACTTATTTGTGTCGTTTACTTATTTGTGTCATTGTTGTTTACTTATTTGTCTCGTTGTTGACCCGTTTGTGTCATTGTTGTGGTTTACTTATTTGTGTCGTTCTTGTTGACCCGTTTGTGTCGTTGCTGTTGACCCGTTTGTGTCGTTGTTGACCCATTTGTGTCATTGTTGTTGTTTACTTATTTGTGTCGTTTTTGTTTACTTATTTGTTATTTGTTGCTGTTGACCCGTTTGTGTCGTTGTTGACCCGTTTGTGTCGTTGTTGTTGATCAGTTTGTGTCGTTGTTGACCCGTTTGTGTCATTGCTGTTGACCCGTTTGTGTTGCTGTTGACCCGTTTGTGTCGTTGACCCGTTTGTGTCGTTGTTTACTTATTTGTGTCATTTACTTATTTGTGTCGTTGTTGTTGACCCGTTTGTGTCATTGTTGTTGACCCGTTTGTGTCATTGTTGACCCGTTTGTGTCGTTGCTGTTGACCCGTTTGTGTCGTTGCTGTTGACCCGTTTGTGTCGTTGTTGTTGACCCGTTTGTGTCGTTGTTGTTTACTTAGTTGTGTCGTTGTTGTTTACTTAGTTGTGTCATTGTTGTTTACTTAGTTGTGTCGTTTACTTATTTGTGTCGTTGCTGTTGACCCGTTTGTGTCGTTGCTGTTGACCCGTTTGTGTCGTTGCTGTTGACCCGTTTGTGTCGTTGCTGTTGACCCGTTTGTGTCGTTGCTGTTGACCCGTTTGTGTCGTTGCTGTTGACCCGTTTGTGTCGTTGCTGTTGACCCGTTTGTGTCGTTGCTGTTGACCCGTTTGTGTCGTTGCTGTTGACCCGTTTGTGTCGTTGCTGTTGACCCGTTTGTGTCGTTGTTGTTGTTTACTTATTTGTGTCGTTGTTGTTGACCCGTTTGTGTCGTTGCTGTTGACCCGTTTGTGTCGTTGTTGTTGTTTACTTATTTGTGTCGTTGTTGTTGACCCGTTTGTGTCGTTGCTGTTGACCCGTTTGTGTCGTTGCTGTTAACCCGTTTGTGTCGTTGCTGTTGACCCGTTTGTGTCATTGTTGTTGTTTACTTATTTGTGTCGTTTACTTATTTGTGTCGTTGCTGTTGACCCGTTTGTGTCATTGTTGTTTACTTATTTGTGCTGTTGTTTACTTATTTGTGTCGTTGTTGTTGACCCGTTTGTGTCGTTGTTGTTGTTTACTTATTTGTGTCGTTGTTGTTTACTTATTTGTGTCGTTGCTGTTGACCCGTTTGTGTCGTTGCGGTTGACCCGTTTGTGTCGTTGCGGTTGACCCGTTTGTGTCGTTGCTGTTGACCCGTTTGTGTCGTTGCTGTTGACCCGTTTGTGTCGTTGCTGTTGACCCGTTTGTGTCGTTGCTGTTGACCCGTTTGTGTCGTTGTTGTTGTTTACTTATTTGTGTCGTTGTTGACCCGTTTGTGTCGTTGCTGTTGACCCGTTTGTGTCATTGTTGTTGTTTACTTATTTGTGCTGTTGTTTACTTATTTGTGTCGTTGCTGTTGACCCGTTTGTGTCGTTGTTGTTGTTTACTTATTTGTGTCGTTGTTGTTGACCAGTTTGTGTCGTTGCTGTTGACCAGTTTGTGTCGTTGTTGTTGACCAGTTTGTGTCGTTGTTGTTGACCCGTTTGTGTCGTTGCTGTTGACCCGTTTGTGTCGTTGCTGTTGTTTACTTATTTGTGCTGTTGTTGTTGTTTACTTATTTGTGTCGTTGCTGTTGACCCGTTTGTGTCGTTGCGGTTGATCCGTTTGTGTCATTGTTGTTTACTTATTTGTGTTGTTGTTGTTTACTTATTTGTGTCGTTGCTGTTGTTTACTTATTTGTGTCGTTGCTGTTGACCCGTTTTTGTCGTTGCAGTTGATCCGTTTGTGTCGTTGTTGTTGTTTACTTATTTGTGTCGTTGCTGTTGTTTACTTATTTGTGTCGTTGCTGTTGACCAGTTTGTGTCGTTGTTGTTGACCAGTTTGTGTCGTTGTTGTTGACCCGTTTGTGTCGTTGCTGTTGACCCGTTTGTGTCATTGTTGTTGTTTACTTATTTGTGTTGTTGTTGTTTACTTATTTGTGTCGTTGCTGTTGTTTACTTATTTGTGTCGTTGCTGTTGACCCGTTTTTGTCGTTGCAGTTGATCCGTTTGTGTCGTTGTTGTTGTTTACTTATTTGTGTCGTTGCTGTTGTTTACTTATTTGTGTCGTTGCTGTTGACCAGTTTGTGTCGTTGCGGTTGACCCGTTTGTGTCGTTGCTGTTGACCCGTTTGTGTCGTTGCTGTTGACCCGTTTGTGTCGTTGCTGTTGACCCGTTTGTGTCGTTGCTGTTGACCCGTTTGTGTCGTTGCTGTTGACCCGTTTGTGTCGTTGCTGTTGACCCGTTTGTGTCGCTGCTGTTGACCCGTTTGTGTCGCTGCTGTTGATCCTTTTGTGTCGTTGCTGTTGACCCGTTTGTGTCGCTGCTGTTGACCCGCTTGTGTCGTTGCTGTTGACCCGTTTGTGTCGCTGCTGTTGACCCGTTTGTGTCGCTGCTGTTGATCCGTTTGTGTCGTTGCTGTTGACCCGTTTGTGTCGTTGCTGTTGACCCGTTTGTGTCGTTGCTGTTGACCCGTTTGTGTCGTTGCTGTTGACCCGTTTGTGTCGTTGCTGTTGACCCGTTTGTGTCGTTGCTGTTGACCCGTTTGTGTCGTTGCTGTTGACCCGTTTGTGTCGTTGCTGTTGACCCGTTTGTGTCGTTGCTGTTGACCCGTTTGTGTCGTTGCTGTTGACCCGTTTGTGTCGTTGTTGTTGTTTACTTATTTGTGTCGTTGTTGACCCGTTTGTGTCGTTGCTGTTGACCTGTTTGTGTCATTGTTGTTGTTTACTTATTTGTGCTGTTGTTTACTTATTTGTGTCGTTGCTGTTGACCCGTTTGTGTCGTTGTTGTTGTTTACTTATTTGTGTCGTTGTTGTTGACCAGTTTGTGTCGTTGCTGTTGACCAGTTTGTGTCGTTGTTGTTGACCAGTTTGTGTCGTTGTTGTTGACCCGTTTGTGTCGTTGCTGTTGACCCGTTTGTGTCGTTGCTGTTGTTTACTTATTTGTGCTGTTGTTGTTGTTTACTTATTTGTGTCGTTGCTGTTGACCCGTTTGTGTCGTTGCGGTTGATCCGTTTGTGTCATTGTTGTTTACTTATTTGTGTTGTTGTTGTTTACTTATTTGTGTCGTTGCTGTTGTTTACTTATTTGTGTCGTTGCTGTTGACCCGTTTTTGTCGTTGCAGTTGATCCGTTTGTGTCGTTGTTGTTGTTTACTTATTTGTGTCGTTGCTGTTGTTTACTTATTTGTGTCGTTGCTGTTGACCAGTTTGTGTCGTTGTTGTTGACCAGTTTGTGTCGTTGTTGTTGACCCGTTTGTGTCGTTGCTGTTGACCCGTTTGTGTCATTGTTGTTGTTTACTTATTTGTGTTGTTGTTGTTTACTTATTTGTGTCGTTGCTGTTGTTTACTTATTTGTGTCGTTGCTGTTGACCCGTTTTTGTCGTTGCAGTTGATCCGTTTGTGTCGTTGTTGTTGTTTACTTATTTGTGTCGTTGCTGTTGTTTACTTATTTGTGTCGTTGCTGTTGACCAGTTTGTGTCGTTGCGGTTGACCCGTTTGTGTCGTTGCTGTTGACCCGTTTGTGTCGTTGCTGTTGACCCGTTTGTGTCGTTGCTGTTGACCCGTTTGTGTCGTTGCTGTTGACCCGTTTGTGTCGTTGCTGTTGACCCGTTTGTGTCGTTGCTGTTGACCCGTTTGTGTCGCTGCTGTTGATCCGTTTGTGTCGCTGCTGTTGACCCGTTTTTGTCGCTGCTGTTGATCCGTTTGTGTCGCTGCTGTTGACCCGTTTTTGTCGCTGCTGTTGACCCGTTTTTGTCGCTGCTGTTGATCCGTTTGTGTCGTTGCTGTTGATCCGTTTGTGTCGCTGCTGTTGACCCGTTTGTGTCGTTGCTGTTGATCCGTTTGTGTCGTTGCTGTTGACCCGTTTGTGTCGCTGCTGTTGACCCGTTTGTGTCGCTGCTGTTGACCCGTTTGTGTCGCTGCTGTTGACCCGTTTGTGTCGTTGCTGTTGACCCGTTTGTGTCGTTGCTGTTGATCCGTTTGTGTCGTTGCTGTTGACCCGTTTGTGTCGTTGCTGTTGACCCGTTTGTGTCGTTGCTGTTGACCAGTTTGTGTCGTTGCTGTTGACCCGTTTGTGTCGCTGCTGTTGATCCGTTTGTGTCGTTGCTGTTGACCAGTTTGTGTCGTTGCTGTTGATCCGTTTGTGTCGTTGCTGTTGACCTGTTTGTGTCGTTGCTGTTGATCCGTTTGTGTCGTTGCTGTTGACCCGTTTGTGTCGTTGCTGTTGACCCGTTTGTGTCGTTGCTGTTGACCCGTTTGTGTCGTTGCTGTTGACCCGTTTGTGTCGTTGCTGTTGACCCGTTTGTGTCGTTGCTGTTGACCCGTTTGTGTCGTTGCTGTTGACCCGTTTGTGTCGTTGCTGTTGACCCGTTTGTGTCGCTGCTGTTGACCCGTTTGTGTCGCTGCTGTTGATCCTTTTGTGTCGTTGCTGTTGACCCGTTTGTGTCGCTGCTGTTGACCCGCTTGTGTCGCTGCTGTTGACCCGTTTGTGTCGTTGCTGTTGATCCTTTTGTGTCGTTGCTGTTGACCCGTTTGTGTCGTTGCTGTTGATCCTTTTGTGTCGTTGCTGTTGACCCGTTTGTGTCGCTGCTGTTGACCCGTTTGTGTCGTTGCTGTTGACCCGTTTTTGTCGCTGCTGTTGACCCGTTTGTGTCGTTGCTGTTGATCCGTTTGTGTCGTTGCTGTTGACCCGTTTGTGTCGTTGCTGTTGACCCGTTTGTGTCGTTGCTGTTGATCCGTTTGTGTCGTTGCTGTTGACCCGTTTGTGTCGTTGCTGTTGACCCGTTTGTGTCATTGTTGACCCGTTTGTGTCATTGTTGACCCGTTTGTGTCGTTGCTGTTGACCCGTTTGTGTCGTTGCTGTTGACCCGTTTGTGTCGTTGCTGTTGACCCGTTTGTGTCGTTGCTGTTGATCCGTTTGTGTCGTTGCTGTTGACCCGTTTGTGTCGTTGCTGTTGACCCGTTTGTGTCATTGTTGACCCGTTTGTGTCGTTGCTGTTGACCCGTTTGTGTCGTTGCTGTTGACCCGTTTGTGTCGTTGCTGTTGACCCGTTTGTGTCGTTGCTGTTGACCCGTTTGTGTCGTTGCTGTTGACCCGTTTGTGTCATTGTTGACCCATTTGTGTCGTTGCTGTTGACCCGTTTGTGTCGTTGCTGTTGACCCGTTTGTGTTGTTGTTGTTGTTAACCCGTTTGTGTTGTTGTTGTTAACCCGTTTATATCGTTGTTGTTGTTGACTTGCTTGTGTCATTGTGACTCACTTGGTTGCGAGTTTCATGCCACAGTCCTCTGAACAGTACTTGGAGCTGGTCCTTGCCAGTTGGACACATCCTGGTCCCAGACACTGACGCACAGCCACGCCCACCTCCTTAGCCCCGCCCTCTCCTCCCCCCCGCTCGCTGTGACGCTCGCGCTCGCTGTGGCGCTCGCGCTCCCTGTGGCGCTGCTTGGCATTGTGACGGCGAGGCTTCACCTCCTCTTTAGGAGCAGAGACGGACTTCTGCAGTGGAGGACAGGTGAGTTCATGAATGAGGTCATCAAGCAGGTGAACTGTGACATCATCAGTGACATCATCGGTCCTCACCTTCTTCTCCGGCTTCTTCTCTCGTCTCTTGACGTGTTTAACCTTCACCGCCTTCTTCCTCAAGGAGTCCGACTGACCGTCCTCTTCCTCGCTGTGCCACACCTGCAGACAGGAAGACGCATTACATCACCACACAGGAAGTGCCTGTTCTGGCAGCTGATTGGTTCAGAAACGCGTACTGACCAGGTCTCTGTATCCAGCGGCTCTGTACTGCTCATACAGCTCCAGCTCGCTCTCACTGAAGGCCACGTCTTCATCCTCCTCCTCTTCATCCTCCTCGTCTGCCGTCTGATACCCCGCCTCTTTCCTCAACAGGCCGCGCCCCCTGACACCGCTTCGACTCATCTCCTCCTCTTTGACACGAAGCATCTTCTACTCAGAGATCAAAAACGAATCAATACCAACATCACCATCAGAGAAAAATGACCCATCATCAATAAAACATCTTTAATATCTGAACGATCTCATGAATCATATCAAGTTCAAGCGACTTCGCCATTGCCAGCTTGTTTTTTTGCAACCAGTGAACAGGAAGTGACCATATCTGGACTGAGGAGGAGTGACGTAGAGACGCCGTATAGAGACCTGTCAATCACAGTGTAGCCCCGCCCTAAAGCATCCCCTGCTTTATGGTCTGTGTGACTCTAAATGGACCATAATGTACTAAATGAACATCATGCTGTATTGAAGAAGACTTGAAACTAGAGATTGAGACATAAACTCATGTTTACAATGTTTACTGAGGTAATAAATCAAGAGAGAAGTAGAGTCATTTTCTATAGACTTCTATACAACCAGAGGAGTCGCCCCCTGGTGGACACTAGAGAGAATGCAGCTTTAACACTTGAAGCTTTGACTTCATAATATTATAAAGTGTTATATATTGAAATGTTATGTATTTATAAACATATAAATATATCTATATGGATATATTTATGTATTTATAGATATATAAACCTGAGACTCACCCGAGCTCGGACTTCACACTGCCGCTGACGACACTTCTGTCGGATCTTGTTGGGTCCTCCGAACTTCTTCATGTCTTTACAGAAGTCACACTGAGAGCAGTCCTCTGTCCTCAGACAGGCGTCACACTCCCCACACATCCGGGCCGAGCGCTTGATCTGGATCACAAAGAAACCACATATAATATAATATATATAATATAAATATATGGTTCATCCAGAGCCAGGTCACAGGGACAGCAGGGTGGTCCAGAGGTCCCTGTGACCCGGGTAAGCCTTCCCAAGACCAGAAGATTCTGGTTTACTACCAACTGGACGAACCCAAAAAAAACCTCCAATGGGTGGAGTCCAGGAGGATCCAGACCAGATCCCAGGTCCCTTGAGACCTAAAGCAGCGTCTCTAAGACTGTGTTCACTCTACGAGCAACAGAACCACATCGTCTGCAAAGAGATGGATTTCTGAAGTCCTCAAACCGGACCCTCTCCTCCCCCAGGTGGACCATGAGATCCATGAAGACCACAAACAGGATCGGTGACGAGGGCCGACCTGGACCCAGTTCTCACTTTGACCCAGGTACCCCGTATTACCACAGTACCCCCCACAGGACTCTTAAAGGGCCATGATCCTAGGCCTTCTCCGGGTTTACAGATCACATGTAGTCTACAGATCACCTGTGAGCCCCGCCCCCTGTCGGTCTAGTTGCCAGGTTACCTGTGAGCCCCGCCTCCTGTCAATCTTAAAATGGGGGGTGGAGCTCCCGTTTCC
>NC_136641.1:28295519-28313019 GCF_949748355.1 Melanostigma gelatinosum | reverse complement strand
ACTAACAGCTAGCATCTAGAAACCAACAGCTAACAGCTAACCGCTAACTCAGCAGTCATTTGTGAAGGTTATTTTATCATGAGAGGTCACACAATCAATTTAAAAACGATGATTTGGAAAATGATAAGCAGGAATGTGAACTTTGAGATTCGAAAAAACAGGGCTTTGAGTCAGAGTTTCTCAAAATGGGGGTCTGGGACCTCTAGGGGTCCCAGACCCTCCGTCAGGGGTCAGAGAAAAGATTCATTCATTTAAATGCTCGAGATATAAAAAGGCTCAACTAGTACATGTAATAGTTTTTAGATTACATCATCTATAACTGTTATGAATGTTTAATAAATGTCCTTCACTTAACTATGAAAAGGTTGACTCAAACAGATCAATAATCACCTGATCAGAGTGATTATTGATGAATGTGTTTATGTAGAGTCACAGGTGAGTTCACACCTGTAGATCCTGCAGGGAAACAGCTGCTGTGACATCACTGATGGGAGGCGTGGCCATGTGGTGAACATGCTAATGCTAACGTTAACAGTTAGAACAGATGTATTTTTACCACAGAAAGCGTTTGTATTTTAAAATAAATAAACTTTCTCTGCACTTGATCAGACAGGAAGTGGTGGTGTGTTCAGGTTACCAGATAAAAAATGTTTAAAAAAAGTTACTGAGACTCTGCCGCCAATCAGCTGTGAGCTCGCTCGTTCTCAGCCAATCAGCCCGCGGTCTGAGGAGAAGACCATCAGAGGTCCTCGTCCATGCTGAAGCTGCTCCTCCTGCTGCTGGTCTTTGAGGCTCCACAAGACAGCAGGGGGTCGGACCCCTCCCCTCCCCCCCTCTCCTCCATCAACATGTCCTCCAGCCCGACCTCACACATCAGGTCTGAGGAGAAGACCCCCGACGCTCCAGGAGGCTCGTCCAGGTCCACGAAGCTCAGGGCGTCCAGACCCAGACAGGGAGTCACCAGGGAGGAGGGGGAGAACGGGTGAGGCAGAGCGGGGGACAGCAGGGCCTGGGGGTCCAGAGAGGAGGAGGAGGAGAAGGAGGTGGGCAGAGGTGAGGAGGAGAGGCTGTGGAGGCGAGTCTGAAGCTCCAACTCCTACGAGAAAGGAAAGGATCAGAACTATCATTGATATTATTATTGTTATAATTATTGTAATTATAACAGAATTAAAATAATAATAATAATAACTCCCCCCTCACCTGTACACGCAGCAGCAGCGCCTGGTTGCTGCTCTCCAGCCTCCTCTGTCTCTCCTCCAGCTCTCTGGCTCTCTGTTGTTCCTTCTGCAGTTTTCGGATGTAGTCCACCGACGCCTTCAGGATGGTTCCTTTGTTCCACCTCGACTCCCTGATCGACCAATCACAGGCCTCGCCTCGTTAACACACACACACACAGCACTAACGAGCATAACGAGTTCTAGTCACAATAATAAATCTGGATATTCACATGTATATGTATATGTATATGTATTAGGGGTGCAACGGTTCACAAAATTCACGGTTCGGTACGTTTTCAATACAGCAGAAAACTAGAAATGCCAGAAATATGTCCTTGATTTTAAAATATATTTATTCATGAAAACTAACAAAGTTATTTTCTTTACTCTGAACAATGATGGAACTACACTTCTTAGCAGTGTGTTTCTTATAAGAAATCAAATGTAGCATTGTTTGTTGTAGTTATAAACAAATGCAAATCAGAAAGATGAGAATGTCCACATTTTCTGTAGACAGCACAGATCTGCTTGATGGACGATATCACCTGCAGTGGAAGATACCCTCTCGCTATGGACGGAGGTTCCAGGCACAGCCACGTAACGGCGTGCCAACACGGCAACATGAGGGTAGAAGTATAATAAGAATATAATTGTCGGAGTTCATGAATTAATGTGTTAACGCGTTAACTTGCCCAGCCCTAATAAAAACATACATATGTGTTTGTATATATGTAATGTATATGTATATACATTACAATAAAGTAATGTGATGAATGTTTGAATGAAGTACTGTGATACTGCACAGAGGTATAAGTACTAAAGTATTGTTAGTGAAGGACTAGTACTACTGCAGAGTGTGAGGAGGGACAGTTAACTGACGGGTCGCTGGATTTGGGGATGAGATCTCCGAGTTCTTTGATCCGATCGTTGATGTTGAATCTCCTCCTCCTCTCGACTGAAACACAAAGTCATACATGATTTCCAGAGAAACACTAAAACACGACATTTTATAACGTTACATTGTGTTAGATAACGTCGCTTTGTATGAAATAACGTCGCTTTGTATCAAATAACGTCGCTTTGTATGAAATAACGTCGCTTTGTATGAAATAACGTCGCTTTGTATCAAATAACATCACTTTGTATCAAATAACATCACTTTGTATCAAATAACATCACTTTGTATCAAATAACATCACTTTGTATCAAATAACGTCGCTTTGTATCAAATAACGTCACTTTGTACAAAAGAACGTCACTTTGTATCAAATAACGTCACTTTGTATCAAATAACGTTACTTTGTATCAGATAACGTCGCTTTGTATCAAATAACATTACTTTGTATCAGATAACGTTACTTTGTATGAAATAACGTCGCTTTGTATCAGATAGAGTTACATTGTAATATATACACTCATGTAGGGCTATAGTCTTGTATTGTAATCCGTCTTTATTGTGACTGAAGCTTTTCATAACTCTGTGGTGACCTCAGCACCAACAGCAGGTCTGAGTGAATTCATACTTTGTACTCACTGATGTTGTGGTTGTCTTTCTTTTGTCTCTCTTTGATCAGAGCTTTGGTCTCCCCCTCTACAACGACAACAGAAACATTTAAGAAGCTTTTCATTTGAGTAGAAAAAGACAAACAACATTTTGGTGTTTTAAAGGGTGAGTTAGTCACCAAAGACACAATAACACTAATTAACTAACCGCCCGACTCCTGTGTTCTGTGAGGTAGGGCTGGGCGATAAATCGATTTAATCGATTAATTCGAATGTGTGCTTTAAGGCGATGTGTTTTATTGAAAATCGAGAAAATCGCCCCCACCCCTCCCCCCGTTGGGTTCCCGTAGTAGAGTGCGCGCGCATTGTTTACAAACGAAAACAATGGCGGCCAGCAGTGAAGCTCTCGTTCTTAAGAGAGGGAAGAATGTGTCTTCGGTGGTCTGGAAATGGTTCGGGTTCGTGTCATCTGACACAGAACAAACAGCACCACGATGTAAGGTCTGTCTAAAAGCTATTGCTACAAAATCAAGCAGCACAACTAATTTAATGCAGCACCTCAAACAGAGGCATGCCGCCGAGTGGGAGAAGCGTTGTTGCCCTGAGGAGGGAGCAGGACCGCGGGAGCACAAGCGACGCCGCCGCCACCTCACAACAACCCAGCATTTTGGAGACATTCACCAACTGTACTCCGCATGAGAAGAAGAGTGCCCGGTGGAAAGCCATCACGGATGCAGTCGCGATGTATATCGCAAAAGATATGGTACCCATATACACCGTGGAAAAGGATCTCTGCGGAGCTGGAGGGGATGTCATTCTACTCCGCAACAACTGACCTGTGGTCCAGCAGGTTGACCCAGACACCGATCCACTTGACTGGTGGAAGCGTCACCAACTTAGCTTTCCAAGGCTAAGTACTTTAGCAAAGAAATACCTCTCTGTGCCAGCTACAAGTGCCCCCTCTGAGAGGCTTTTCAGTGTGTGGGGGGGGCATTGTTACATGCCACTGTGCATGCCTGAAGCCAGAGGTAGTAGACAGGCTTGTCTTCCTGGCAAAAAATATTTAAAAAAACATGCACTACTGTTTAATACTGTTGGTTATGTTGTGAATGCACTTGATTTTGTTTACATGCACTTATTTACTATGCAAAATATGTTATGTTGATGTTAGATCAGATGTTGCACTTTTGAAAATGTGAATGTTAAAGGGTCACATACATTTTATTTCATGCTGTGTTTGTATCAGTGTATTCAGTTAGAAAAGCTTACTGTAAAAAGTTACATTTGCACAGTTGTTTACAATGGAAGGCTAGTATTTAATGCCATTTAATGTTATGTTTAATTTAATTTTATATTTAAATGATTCAGGGAAACAAAAGAGTGACCAAATACTTTTTGTATACTACAGGCACCTTTCTACAATGTTCAGGTTTTGTTTGCACTTTATTTTTATCAACCTACTTGGGAAAATCATCACAAAATAAAATAAAAAATTGTTTTCAACAGCTTCTGTCATCTGCAAAAATTTTGGGGGGAAAAAATCGATTTAAATCGTGAATCGGATTTTTTGTAAAAAAATCGGAGATTTTTTTTTTAGGCCATATCGCCCAGCCCTACTGTGAGGTAAAGTTATTGTTTGATGTCTTTGAAGGCAGCACAGGTAAAAACTTCAGAAAAAGCTGTCTGACAGCAAAGTAAAGAGGTGAAAATAATCTTAATATAGCGTTTACTAAAACTAATATTGATTATTTTAGATGTCTAATGAATCCTGCATGAACACCAACGTTAGCCATGGAGTTCCACAAGGTTCTGTCCTTGAACCAATCTTATTCACCTTACATATGCTTTCTTTAGGCAATATTATCAGAAAACACCGTATAAACTTCCATTGTTATGCAGATGATACTCAATTATATCGATTGATCAAACCAGATGAAACCCACCAGCTCACTAAACTTCAAAACAAAATAAAATGTGTTACTTCTAGACTACTGCAATTCCTTATTATCAGGCTGCTCTAACACGTTTCTTTAATATCTCCAGTTGATTCAGAATGCTGCAGTTTGTGTACAAACAAAAACAAAGAAAATAGATCATATTATAGTTTGTGTTTATAGTTAGGACAGGCTCAGGTTCATAGTTAGGGCTGGTTCAGGTTTATAGTTAGGGCTGGTTCAGGTTTATAGTTAGGGCTGGTTCAGGTACATAGTTAGGGCTGGTTCAGGTACATAGTTAGGGCTGGTTCAGGTTTATAGTTAGGGCTGGTTCAGGTTTATAGTTAGGGCTGGTTCAGGTTTATAGTTAGGGCTGGTTCAGGTACATAGTTAGGGCTGGTTCAGGTTTATAGTTAGGGCTGGTTCAGGTTTATAGTTAGGGCTGGTTCAGGTACATAGTTAGGGCTGGTTCAGGTTCATAGTTAGGGCTGGTTCAGGTTCATAGTTAGGGCTGGTTCAGGTTTATAGTTAGGGCTGGTTCAGGTTTATAGTTAGGGCTGGTTCAGGTACATAGTTAGGGCTGGTTCAGGTTTATAGTTAGGGCTGGTTCAGGTTTATAGTTCGGGCTGGTTCAGGTTTATAGTTAGGGCTGGTTCAGGTACATAGTTAGGGCTGGTTCAGGTACATAGTTAGGGCTGGTGCAGGTTTATAGTTAGGGCTGGTTCAGGTTTATAGTTAGGGCTGGTTCAGGTTTATAGTTAGGGCTGGTTCAGGTTTATAGTTAGGGCTGGTTCAGGTTTATAGTTAGGGCTGGTTCAGGTTTATAGTTAGGGCTGGTTCAGGTTTATAGTTAGGGCTGGTTCAGGTTTATAGTTAGGGCTGGTGCAGGTTTATAGTTAGGGCTGGTGCAGGTTTATAGTTAGGGCTGGTGCAGGTTTATAGTTAGGGCTGGTGCAGGTTTATAGTTAGGGCTGGTGCAGGTTTATAGTTAGGGCTGGTGCAGGTTTATAGTTAGGGCTGGTTCAGGTTTATAGTTAGGGCTGGTTCAGGTTTATAGTTAGGGCTGGTTCAGGTTTATAGTTAGGGCTGGTTCAGGTTTATAGTTAGGGCTGGTTCAGGTTTATAGTTAGGGCTGGTTCAGGTTTATAGTTAGGGCTGGTTCAGGTTTATAGTTAGGGCTGGTTCAGGTTTATAGTTAGGACTGGTTCAGGTTCATAGTTAGGGCTGGTTCAGGTTTATAGTTAGGGCTGGTTCAGGTTTATAGTTAGGGCTGGTTCAGGTTTATAATTAGGGCTGGTTCAGGTTTATAATTAGGGCTGGTTCAGGTTTATAGTTAGGGCTGGATCAGGTTTATAGTTAGGGCTGGTTCAGGTTTATAGTTAGGGCTGGTTCAGGTTTATAGTTAGGGCTGGATCAGGTTTATAGTTAGGGCTGGTTCAGGTTTATAGTTAGGGCTGGTTCAGGTTTATAGTTAGGGCTGGTTCAGGTTTATAGTTAGGGCTGGTTCAGGTTTATAGTTAGGGCTGGTGCAGGTTTATAGTTAGGGCTGGTGCAGGTTTATAGTTAGGGCTGGTGCAGGTTTATAGTTAGGGCTGGTGCAGGTTTATAGTTAGGGCTGGTGCAGGTTTATAGTTAGGGCTGGTTCAGGTTTATAGTTAGGGCTGGTTCAGGTTTATAGTTAGGGCTGGTGCAGGTTTATAGTTAGGGCTGGTTCAGGTTTATAGTTAGGGCTGGTTCAGGTTTATAGTTAGGGCTGGTGCAGGTTTATAGTTAGGGCTGGTGCAGGTTTATAGTTAGGGCTGGTTCAGGTTTATAGTTAGGGCTGGTTCAGGTTTATAGTTAGGGCTGGTTCAGGTTTATAGTTAGGGCTGGTTCAGGTTTATAATTAGGGCTGGTTCAGGTTTATAGTTAGGGCTGGTTCAGGTTTATAGTTAGGGCTGGTGCAGGTACATAGTTAGGGCTGGTTCAGGTTTATAGTTAGGGCTGGTTCAGGTTTATAGTTAGGGCTGGTTCAGGTTTATAGTTAGGGCTGGTTCAGGTTTATAGTTAGGGCTGGTTCAGGTTTATAATTAGGGCTGGTTCAGGTTTATAGTTAGGGCTGGATCAGGTTTATAGTTAGGGCTGGTTCAGGTTTATAGTTAGGGCTGGTTCAGGTTTATAGTTAGGGCTGGATCAGGTTTATAGTTAGGGCTGGTTCAGGTTTATAGTTAGGGCTGGTTCAGGTTTATAGTTAGGGCTGGTTCAGGTTTATAGTTAGGGCTGGTTCAGGTTTATAGTTAGGGCTGGTTCAGGTTTATAGTTAGGGCTGGTTCAGGTTTATAGTTAGGGCTGGTTCAGGTTTATAGTTAGGGCTGGTGCAGGTTTATAGTTAGGGCTGGTGCAGGTTTATAGTTAGGGCTGGTGCAGGTTTATAGTTAGGGCTGGTTCAGGTTTATAGTTAGGGCTGGTTCAGGTTTATAGTTAGGGCTGGTGCAGGTTTATAGTTAGGGCTGGTTCAGGTTTATAGTTAGGGCTGGTTCAGGTTTATAGTTAGGGCTGGTGCAGGTTTATAGTTAGGGCTGGTTCAGGTTTATAGTTAGGGCTGGTTCAGGTTTATAGTTAGGGCTGGTGCAGGTTTATAGTTAGGGCTGGTTCAGGTTTATAGTTAGGGCTGGTTCAGGTTTATAGTTAGGGCTGGTTCAGGTTCATAGTTAGGGCTGGCTCAGGTTCATAGTTAGGGCTGGTCCAGGTTTGCCTTGGACCAGCCCTTAGATATTCTGATATAGGTCTAGACTGTTGGAGGACTTCTAGGATACACTGAGGTCCTCTCTCCTCTTCTCTCTCTCCTTCTGTATGAATTAATCTCCGCTTAACACACGTGACTAGCTTTGCTTCTTCCTCAGAGTCTGTGTTTTCTCTCCTCATAGGTTTCATGGATCGTGGTTTTATCTGGACCCTGGTCCTGCTGACACCTGCTGCTACTATCATTATTATTATGAGTCACATTACCATTGCTGCTTTTATTATCATTGTTATCCTATAATATCCACTGCTGTTATAATTAGTAGACATCATTCTTCTACTATTATTAGTGCTACTGCAGCTACTGATCCAGTTATATGAATTATTTATATCTTACGGATCAACTGTTCCGTAATTACATTATGATGTTCATTCTGATCACAGAGATCCTGCGCTGATCCCGCTGAGATACATTTTATTCCTGTTAACGGTCTTTTTTTGGAATTTTTTGTTATTTGATGAGTTGAGGTAAATCTTTGATTTGTGATGTTTGGCTGTACAAATCAACATGAAGTGAACTGAATTGAAATGAAATACGTCCACAGCAGGACGTCCTGTGCTGGTTTCTACTGTAGAGAAACACAAACACACTTCACCTGAATGAACCTTTTATCAGACGCTACGTTGTCTTTTAAGACGTTCAGTCACTGAAGCTTCAAACTGTTTTTTTCAGCTGAAACAGCAGAAAGTGTTTTTTCGTAAATGTTGACTGAACAGGAAGTGGGAACTGATGATGTGGGAAAATACGACCGTGTGTGTGTGTGTGGTGTGTGTGTGTGTGTGCGTTCACAGGAAGTCGCGATGTCGACTCATCAAACTGAAGAAGACATTTTCAGCACAAAAAAAGGGAAACACGGGGGAGGGGCCTAACCGTCAGAGCTCTGACATAAGAGTTGCCTGAGCCAATCAGCAGTTGACATGATAATCTCCCCGTCCAATCAGGTGGAGGTAAGGTTCACTCACCATTCACCTCTCTCTTGATGGCCTGCAGGTCGGCCGGGCAACTGTTGCTAACGGCGAAGGTGGGCGTGGCCATCGCTCCGTACACGTCCAGCACGTTCCCCGACACCGGCATCTGCAACGGACCAATCAGAGCACAGCATCAGCAGCTGACAGAAAAGTGACCAATCAGAGGCTGAGAACAGTCACAGCATCCTGCTCTGTGATTGGCTGCAGGATATGACACACGCACGCGCGCACACACACACACACGCACAGACGCACACACACACACACGCACACATGCACACACACGCACAGACGCACACACACATGCACGCACACACACTATTTGAATAGATTCATTAAAGCTGTGAGTCAGAATACATGTCATTGATTTGCATCAAATATAGTATATGTAATATCTATATCAATATAAAATATGATCATATTGTTCGGTCATAAAAAAATTATGAAGAAATTCTGAAACAAAAACCACAGAAAACTTTCACTTCACATGACTTTGTTCTTCTACTGATTATAAACTCTTCATATCTGAGTTGAATATGTGATGGTTCTTTTAAAGAGACAGTATGTTTCAGCATGGAAGTCTTCAGTTTAACTTCAGCAGGAATGAAAGCTGTAATATATTAATGTTGATCAGAACAGCAGCAGTGCGTCTACTTCTACGTCATCAGATCTATATCTGATGTTATCAATGTGACAGCTGGAGTTACAACATAAAAATGCTGCTTCTGGTAACACGAATCTGCTCTATGAGTACTTTTACTTCTGATACTTTAAGTACACCTTGCTGGTAACACTTCTGTACTTTCACTGTGTGTTTAGTCTGCAAACCCTCAGAGTGACCTGAAAGAAGAAGAAAAGCTCTTTACCTCCACTTTAATCCTCCTCTTATCATGGTCCGGCAGTAAAACTAAAATCCTCATCTTCTCTGATCCCTCACGAACTCATCAGCGTGTATGTTAACATACACAACACACACAGCTTATCTTCCTCTTTCTGTTCAGACGACTGTTGAAAAATGGGGAAACGTCTCTTTAAGAACGGAAAACCTCCCAGTGAGCCCCCCACACACCCACACACACACACACAGCATCTGGAAAACTGAAGTGTTTTCCTGCATGAAGTGATCTGACATTTAGTTCTCAGGGTCCTTTCATTCAATGCAGACGGATGAATGAAGTCAAGGAAATATTCAACTAAAAGTACTAATATCACACCGTAAATGCACTAATATCACACCGTAAAAGTACTAATATCACACCGTAAATGCACTAATATCACACCGTAAAAGTACTAATATCACACAGTAAAGGTACTAATATCACACCGTAAAAGTACTAATATCACACCGTAAAAGCACTAATATCACACCGTAAAAGTACTAATATCACACCGTAAAAGTACTAATATCACACAGTAAAGGTACTAATATCACACCGTAAAGGCACTAATATCACACCGTAAAGGCACTAATATCACACAGTAAAGGTACTAATATCACACCGTAAAGGCACTAATATCACACAGTAAAAGTACTAATATCACACCGTAAAAGTACTAATATCACACCGTAAAAGTACTAATATCACACCGTAAAGGCACTAATATCACACCGTAAAAGTACTAATATCACACAGTAAAGGCACTAATATCACACCGTGAAGGCACTAATGTCACACCGTGACGGCACTAATGTCACACCGTGACGGCACTAATGTCACACCGTGACGGCACTAATGTCACACCGTAAAAGTACTAATATCACACCGTAAAAGTACTAATATCACACCGTGACGGCACTAATATCACACCGTAAAAGTACTAATATCACACCGTAAAAGCACTAATATCACACCGTAAAGGTACTAATATCACACCGTAAAAGTACTAATATCACACCGTAAAAGTACTAATATCACACCGTAAAAGTACTAATATCACACCGTATATAACCTTTCCTGTATGTTTCATGTATGTTTCCTGTATGTTTTCCGCATGATTCTTGTATGTTTCCTGTATATTTCTGTATGTTTCCTGTATGTTTCTGTACATTTCCTGTATGCTTCATGTATGTGTCCGTATGGTTCCCTTATGTTTCCTGTATGCTTCCCGTATGTTTTCCGTATTCTTCATGTATGTTTCCTGCATGTTTCTTGTATGTTTCCTGTATGTTTCATGTAGGTTTAATGTATGTTTTCCACATGTTTCTTGTATGTTTCCTGTATGTTTCTTGCATGTTTCATGTATGTTTCCTGTATGTTTTCCGCATGTGTCCTGTATGTTTCATGTATGTTTTCCGCATGTTTCTTGTATGTTTCCTGTACGTTTTTCGCATGTTTCCTGCATGTTTCCTGTATGTTTTCCGCATGTTTTTTGTATGTTTCCCTTATGTTTCCTGTATGTTTTCCGCATGTTTCTTGTATGTTTCCTGCATGTTTCCCGGATGTTTCTTGTATGTTTCCTGTATGTTTCCTGTATGTTTCCTGTATGTTTCTTGTATGTTTCCTGCATGTTTCCCGGATGTTTCTTGTATGTTTCCTGTATGTTTCCTGTATGTTTCCTGTATGTTTTCCGCATGTTTCTTGTATGTTTCCTGCATGTTTCCCTTATGTTTTCCGCATGTTTCTTGTGTGTTTCCTGTATGTTTGCTGTAGGTTTCCTGCATGTTTCATGTATGTTTTCCGCATGTTTCTTGTATGTTTCCTGTATGTTTCATGTATGTTTTCCGAATGTTTCTTGTATGTTTCCTGTATGTTTCCTGTATGTTTTCCGCATGTTTCTTGTATGTTTCCTGTATGTTTTTCGCATGTTTCCTGCATGTTTCCCGTATGTTTTCCGCATGTTTTTTGTATGTTTCCCTTATGTTTCCTGTATGTTTTCCGCATGTTTCTTGTATGTTTCCTGTATGTTTCATGTATGTTTTCTGCATGTTTCTTGTATGTTTCCTGCATGTTTCATGTATGTTTTCTGCATGTTTCTTGTATGTTCCCTTCTGTTTCCTGTATGTTTCCTGCATGTTTCCCTTATGTTTCATGTATGTTTTCTGCATGTTTCTTGTATGTTTCCTGTATGTTTCATGTATGTTTCATGTATGTTTCTTGTATGTTCCCTTCTGTTTCCTGTATGTTTTCCGCATGTTTCCTGGATATATATATATATATATATATATATATATATATATATATTCTCACCGTGTTGGCGAGCTGTAGTCCGGATTCAATCAGCGTCAGAAACTCGTCGTTCAGGCTCGATTCCAGGCTGATGATGTCATCGATGACTGTGTCTTCCATCTAAATTTACCAATCACAGATGGGATCAGACAACAGAATGACACACAGAGGTTTACCGTCACCATTTTAAACCAGGAGGAGTATCCATATTAGGAAAGTATAGCCCCGCCTTCCTCACCAGAACTCTGCTAGCATTTAGCCTAGCTTAGCACGTAAACAAGACACACCTGTATTACGTTATTCATTTTTCCCCGACTTATTAACTATATAACTACCTCTGTTTTTCTGAAGATGTCTGCAGGCTGTAGTTTGGGGGCGGGGCCCAGGTGGGGGGAGTGGCTTTGTGACGGTCCAGCTGCATTCTGATTGGCTGTCTTTGCAGTGGAGAGATACCGACGCACCTGCTGCCTCTGAGCCTGCTGGATGTGATACCTGGTGGGATTCTCCAGGTGAGTCTGCACCTGAGAGACACAAGGGGAAAATGTTAACCACAGCTGTAAACTGCATTCTGGGAAATATAGGATCCAGTGATTTAAAGTCAGTAGAGATAAATATACTGATAGTAAGTTATGATTTCTAACACTTCAGTCATCAGGAAACATCTTCACTCATTTCTCCTCCTCCTCCTCCTCGTACCTTTAGCACCTCCACAGGGACCTGAGCAGGAGGTCTGCATGAGGAAGACACAGAGACAGAGATGGGGGAGGAGGAGTCTGTCGGGCGAAGGAGCAGCTGCTGCTGCACCTCCTTCTGCTCCTCCTCCAGAGCCTGCTGACGCATCAGATCCTGACGCATCAAAACCCTGCAGGAGGAGGAGGAGGAGAGGAAAGGAGTAGGAAAGGAGAGGAAGAGAGGAAGGAGAGGAGGAGAGGAAAGGAGAAGAGGAAAGGAGTCGAGGAAAATAAAGGAAAGGAGGAGGAAAGGAGAGGAAGAGAAGAAAGGAAAGGAAGAGAGAGGTAAATTAGTTGTGCCGTTGTGTGTACTAGTGTTTACTAGTGTATACTTTTGTGTACTAGTGTGTACTAGCGTTACCTGGAGGGTAGTGAGGAGGAACGTGATGAAGCTATTGAAGCACTAGAGAGACAATTTACTGTTAATGAAGTCTGTGACATCATCACATGACTTTATTGAGTACAAAGAATAAATATAATATGAATACATGATATAATGTAATATTATATAATATATTATACAATATAATCAGATATAATATCATATTAAACATAAGCAGGAGGTCAGAGGTCAGGCTGTTACCTGATTGGTTGACTCTTGATCTGGTAAAACGCGTCACAGTCAGACGGCAACAAGCTGTCGACCTCGATGTCAGCGACGATTCCAGACTCCACCCTGAGAGACAGACAGGCAGAGAGACAGACAGGCAGAGAGACAGGGAGACAGACGGGCAGGGAGACAGGGAGAGAGAGAGGGACACAGAGAGAGACAGACAGACAGGGAGAGAGAACTTTCTCAATACCAAAGTACACAAGTAAGGATTTGTGTACTTTTGGAGGACAGGAGGACACAAGTACAGTCATTCTGCAACTGGAACAGCAGTGCACTTGATGACATCACCACCTCAGCTGGTCTCATGAATTTAATCTTTTTACTGTGAAGTAGTTTTACAATCAAACTAAATATGACAACCCTGCTGTTTCAGTTTTCACTTAAACCATTATATATTACTACATCAGTGTATTCCATTATATACACAATATATACATCAGATTGCTGTACTCTTTGCCTACAAGGAAAACGCTACAGAGACGTCAATACCGTCACAAAGACTCAACAACAGTAGTATTTAGAAAGTTTCAACTTCCAGTTGTGTGATTTCTCCTCCGCCATTGTTTCCTCTTCCTGGTGCAAAATGCATTCTGGGATATTTGGCTGTCCCAAGTACAGAAAAGTCACCTCCAATGCATCCCCGGTAAAATGGGCGGAGCCACATCCGGGCATTTGGACCGTGCTTGGCTCAATGCGAACTTTGAATTGGAACAGCTGATGACGTTTCACAAGTCCACGAGAACACAAGTACATACAAGAACACAAGTCCACGAGAACACAAGAACACAAGTACATACAAGAACACAAGAACATGAGAACAGACAAGAACACAAGTACATACAAGAACACAAGAACATGAGAACAGACAAGAACACAAGTACATACAAGAACACAAGTACAGACAAGAACACAAGTACATACAAGAACACAAGAACATGAGAACAGACAAGAACACAAGTACATACAAGAACACAAGAACATGAGAACAGACAAGAACACAAGTACATACAAGAACACAAGTACAGACAAGAACACAAGTACATACAAGAACAGACAAGAACACAAGTACATACAAGAACACAAGTACACGAGAACACAAGTACAGACAAGAACACAAGTACAGACAAGAACAGACAAGAACACAAGTACATACAAGAACACAAGTCCACGAGAACACAAGAACACAAGTACATACAAGAACACAAGTACATACAAGAACACAAGTACAGACGAGAACACAAGTACAGACGAGAACACAAGTACAGACGAGAACACAAGTACACAAGAACAGACAAGAACACAAGTACATACAAGAACAGACAAGAACACAAGTACATACAAGAACACAAGTACATACAAGAACACAAGTACAGACAAGAACACAAGTACAGACAAGAACACAAGTACAGACAAGAACACAAGTACAGACAAGAACACAAGTACATACAAGAACACAAGAACAGACAAGAACACAAGAACATACAAGAACACGAGTACACGAGAACACAAGTACATACAAGAACACAAGTACATACGAGAACACAAGTACAGACAAGAACACAAGTACATACAACACAAGTACACAAGAACAGACAAGAACACAAGTACAGACAAGAACACAAGAACAGACAAGAACACAAGTACATACAAGAACACAAGTACATAAGTACATACAAGAGCACAAGTACATACAAGAACACAAGAACAGACAAGAACATACAAGAACACAAGTACATACAAGAACACAAGAACACAAGTACATACAAGAGCACAAGAACAGACAAGAACACAAGTACATACAAGAACACAAGAACAGACAAGAACACAAGTACATACAAGAACACAAGTACATACAAGAACACAAGTACAGACAAGAACACAAGAACAGACAAGAACATACAAGAACACGAGTACACGAGAACAGACAAGAACACAAGTACATACAACACAAGTACACAAGAACAGACAAGAACACAAGTACAGACAAGAACACAAGTACATACAAGAACACGAGAACACGAGTACAGACAAAAACACAAGTACATACAACACAAATACACAAGAACAGACAAGAACACAAGTACATACAAGAACACAAGTACAGACAAGAACACAAGAACAGACAAGAACACAAGTACATACAAGAACACAAGTACATACAAGAACACAAGAACAGACAAGAACACAAGTACACACAAGAACAGACAAGAACACAAGTACATACAAGAACACAAGTACATACAAGAACACAAGTACATACAAGAACACAAGTACAGACAAGAACACAAGTACAGACAAGAACACAAGTACAGACAAGAACACAAGTACAGACAAGAACACAAGTACAGACAAGAACACAAGTACAGACAAGAACACAAGAACATACAAGAACACAAGTACACGAGAACACGAGTACACGAGAACACAAGTACAGACAAGAACACAAGTACATACAACACAAGTACACAAGAACACAAGTACAGACAAGAACACAAGTACATACAAGAACACAAGAACATACAAGAACACAAGAACAGACAAGAACACAAGTACATACAAGAACACGAGTACACGAGAACACGAGTACAGACAAGAACACAAGTACATACAACACAAGTACACAAGAACAGACAAGAACACAAGAACAGACAAGAACACAAGTACAGACAAGAACACAAGTACAGACAAGAACACAAGTACAGACAAGAACACAAGTACAGACAAGAACACAAGTACATACAAGAACACAAGTACAGACAAGAACACAAGAACATACAAGAACACAAGTACAGACAAGAACACAAGTACATACAAGTACACAAGTACATACAAGAACACAAGTACATACAAGAACACAAGTACATACAAGTACAGACAAGAACATACAAGTACATACAAGTACATACAAGAGAACACAACTACATACAAGAACACAAGTACAGACAAGAACACAAGTACATACAAGAACACAAGAACACAAGTACATACAAGAACACAAGTACATACAAGAACACAAGTACATACAAGAACACAAGTACATACAAGAACACAAGTACATACAAGAACACAAGAACAGACAAGAACACAAGAACATACAAGAACACAAGTACATACAAGAACACAAGTACATACAAGAACACAAGTACAGACAAGAACACAAGTACAGACAAGAACACAAGTCCAGTGAGTCAAGGAGTGAGGGAGGGCTAAAAATGCCAATTTACAACTAATAGAGTATAAAATACTTCACAGAACTCATTACACCGGGCAAAACATGGGATTCACGTCAGATATCTGTCCACATTGCACTCAAAACAGCCCGGATAGCTTTGTTCACGCCACCTGGCACTGCACGCCAGTTCATCACTTCTGAAGGAAATAAGTGAGTCACTGGCTGTCCTCCTGCTGCCTCGTCCCATTGTCCCCTTCACTGTCCCCTTCACTGTGCTGACTAGGAGACATCTCACCAATACATCGGAGTAAAACAAACCGCTGATTACTCCTCGTGGCCCTAACTATCGCCAAGAACACTATCATGACCTGGAAATCAAGGAATAACACACACATCGCACACTGGAGAAACTTCATGATCGAGTATATTTCAATGGACAGTCTGACCTCATCCATCATATACAACACAACACCGCTCCACCTGCTCATCCCTCACTATGCTTCTGCAAACGTGACTCCACCCATCCATTAATAGTACAATTTCTATAAGTATAAATACATATATTTTTATGTATTTATTACTGTTATTATTGTTTTTGTTTTGTGGTTCTTCTTGCCCGACAACCAATTGAAACCCACGTACATGCATGCATGAACATCCATATGCACACATACTTACCTGTTGGTTTTTAATTCTTTTTTTTTTTTCATCTCAAAAGGCTCAAGGACACACACACACACACACACACCCACACACACACACACACACACACACACACACACACACAACGCAACACTGTACTGAGACATTGAACGCAACACTGTACTGAGACATTGAACGCAACACTGTACTGAGACATTGAACGCAACACTGTACTGAGACATTGAACGCAACACTGTACTGAGACATTGAACGCAACTTTACTTTTGCTTTCTGTCTCACTGCTCACATGAGTGTGTGTGTGTGTGTGTGAGGTCAAATGAAGTTTGACATTTAAAATAAAGTTGTTTTACTTGAACAGGTTTCAGATTTAAGTGATCTTAAGAACAGAGTTCATCGATCAAATAAATATTGACGAACTTTTGTAACGTTAGCTAATGTAATCAAAGACTTGATGAAGGGAACATGTTGGGCTCGGCTCGGCTCGGTGAAACCTTGAGATGTCTCCAGCAGACTCACACATCTGATAAACATCATCCACACGCGCCAGTTAAACACACGTCTCTGAATGGAGTCTGGCTCATTTGGCAGACGCTCCGGACTCACCGGACCACGTTCAGACTCTCAGCAGAGTCCAGGAGCACGAACACGGTCTGCGGCTGCAGGATCCCGGCCTCCTGCGGCTCCGGGTCGGCTCCGATCCGGGTCCGGTTCTGGTCCGAGCTAACCGCCGACATGACTCCAGAGACTTTA
>NC_136641.1:28238019-28290519 GCF_949748355.1 Melanostigma gelatinosum | reverse complement strand
AAGATGGCCGACGACACCCGTTGAGGATTATTTTGACCGGCTCTGAGAATTGTTCGTGTTCGTTAGTTATAAAGAGCTCAGATTATTTATATTTGTTGCATGTTTAGCTTCATCTCTGTGGAGGTCTCCAAGGTAACAGCAGCCCATAATATTCCAGAACACCGTGATGGTCTGATGAGGAGAATCAGAAACCACTGAGATAAGAATCAGGATCAAGATCAGATCAGGATCAGATCAAGATCGGATCAGGATCGGATCAGGATCAGTATCAGGAGGTAAAAAAAACAAATACTAACAAAAATAACACTTTGGATTAAAATACAAATAAATACAAAACCACCGACAGCCATCGAGTCGTCTGGTTTGGCACAAGAAAGGTTCAATAAAAGTGTAAGGCAAAATACACAGAACAGAACCAGTTCGAACCCGTTAGAACCGGTTCTAACGGGTTCTACCTGGCTGTAAATAAACCAATTAAAACTTGATGTAACTGGTTAAAGTGGGTGTTCACTGGTTCTGCTGACTGGCGGTTATAACTAGAGACGAACCAGAGCCTTTCCACATAAAGTCATAAAGTATTAAAAATACAACAGGACTTTATATTATAAAAAGCTTAAATGCTCATCAGAGTAGAAAAGAGATCACATTTAAAGTGCATTCATCTCAAAGCTATCGCTACGATCAGCAGATTTACTCATGAAGACAAAGTCACGCACATCTGTAGTGTCGAGATAGCGTTGGTGAAGTTTGATTCACATGTTGTAATGATCCTGGCTAGCTAGCCCTGTAGCCGCTAGCTCCGAGCATCTTTCTGATATATCTGAATCCTCACAATAACTTAAAGAGAAGTTGTTAGCTAGCTGACGAGCTGTTTAGCTAACATTAGCTAGAGTTAGCTTGCATTAGCGGTTTGTTGCTTGTAAGCTAACTCAGCTGAGTGCTGTAGCGGTAGCGGCGTTGCTAGCGGTGAGCTAGGGCTGCTGAGTGTGTTCAACCCTTTATTTTGGAAGGGATGGTGTCGCTCACAGGAGAGGTAGAGGACCAGCGCCAGGTGACAGTGCTACGAGACACTGGTGGGTCGCAGTCTTTTACTCTGGCGAGTGCTCTTCTGTTTAGGGCCGAGTCTGCCTGTGATGCGAGTACGGGGGTGAGGGGGATCGGAATGAGTTTCATTCCAGCACCTCTCCACCGGGTCTATGTGGAGACCAAATTAATGAGTAGTTTCTTTCCTGTGTGTTGTCATGTGTGTCGTTTTTTGTTATAATGTGAATGAATGTCTGGTGGGGGTTGGTTGTGGTGTTTGGTTTTATGGGAGGGAGTGTTACGTTACGTGCCGTGTTGTGTGTGTGCTCTCCCTCCGTTTAACCTCAGTGTCGTCTCGAGTGCCGCCCTCTGTCCCGAATGCAGCTGCAGCAACTGATTGGACGCGGCTGCGGACAATCGCGATTAGCAGTGGATAAGAGACGAGCTCCTGAAGGACGGTCTCTTGGGCAGACCGCCGAAGCTGCACCTTTGTCCCAGCCGTGTGGGCTGTTGTGTTTGTTGCATGTCTGGTGTCCTTTCTTTTTATAAGAAAGTTGTTTTATTTTGCTGCCGTGCAAGCAGTTAGCCCAATTATAATAAATACACCTTTCGTGAACTGTCATCTTTGCTCAGTCTCTCTTTCCCCGGGTAAAATAACACCGTTACTCCCCGCATCCCCTAGATGCCGGAACATCTGTTGAAACACAGGAGCATTCTCTTAATAAAAGTAATTTGTGTAATAATCTCATGTTCATCTCTGGCTATAACCGGTTTAAACTAGTTTAAGAGACTGTAACTGGCTTAAACTGGTTTCCAGCCCAAAGTAACAACAATAAATACTAAAACATAATCTGATATGTTGGCCAACAACTTCACTACCTCTGTATACGGAATACTGTAACGTTTTGAAGAACGTGCTTTGGCACATGAAGAGAAAGTGCACACTGATACAACACAATCAACTGTATCATACACACACTGGTCAGAACCAGTAAGAACCAGTCCAGACTGGTTAGAACCGGTCTGAAAAAAATACTGCTGAACACAAGTCACTCAGATTGAAATTTTAAATGTTTTCCACCACATCGAGACAACTGCTGATGATGGGAACTGTAAGGCGGAGTTACTGGCCATTTCCTTCCGTTCCCAGTGAGGGAGGTCAACACACCACTAGAGTCTTTACACTTCAGCTTAGCTTAGCTTAGCACACACTGAAGGTACACGGTGACAACCAGAGCCACGACCAGACTGAGCACCATGTTAAAGTTTCATCTCTGTTTGTTCAGGACGTGGTTAGCCTAGCTTAGCACAAAGACTGGAGCAAGTTAAAATGTGAGCTTAACATAGCACAGAGGCTGGAAGCAGGGGTAAACTGCTATCTTAGCATAGCACCAAGGCTGAAAGCCGGGGAAAACTGCTAGCTTAGCTTAGCACAAAGACTGGAGACTGGGGGAAACTGCTAGCTTAGCTTCGCACAAAAACTGGAGACAGGGGGGAACTGATAGCCTAGCTTAGCACAACGAGAACATGAGGATTTGTTCCTTTAAGCTTCACCCTGTTAGCCGTTAATCTAAACTGTGGAGCCAAGATGGCCGCAGCCGAAACACAAACAGTCTGATTGGCTCTGGCTGTGTTGGAGGGATAGTGAGCGTTAACCTTCAACCTTTACTTCCGTCACATGACCGAGGAGGTCACGGGAGAATAAATTATATATTTACAAAATCTATTTCCTCTTTGTTTTCTTCTTGCATCAAGCGAACATCAAACACGACCCGGACTCATAAACACGGAGACATCAGTTCATCATCAGAATAATAACAATAATAATAATATCAATAATCTGTTCACTATCAAAACACTTTGTCCAAAAGCTGTTCATAGAGACGGAGAGAGAAACACTGGACCACCAGAGGAGATAAGAACGAGTCTTTTCTTTTGGGCTCCGTCTAATCTCTGGATTCATTGAAACAGAGAGAATCCATCTGACCCCCTTTAAAAATGATTAATCCTGGATCCTCTTCAAGTCTCAGTCTGGCTTAAAAAAAATCCTCTTCAAACTTTTTACATCAAAGTCCAAAAAAACAAAACCTTCTTGATCCTTTATCATGACATCATCAGAGTCCTCATTTTTAATCTTCGTTCATTTTTTTCCCCAGTCAATCAGTTAGTCTCTCGTTGTCCATCAGAGTTCAAAGAGACGTCTTCAAAGGTCTCGTTGGACCGAAGACGTTCAGTTTACCGAGATATGAAGCAGTCGTTCATCGCAGGTGTTTGTTGATCTGCCAGTCCATTAATCGACTGATCAGGTGATCAGGTGAGTATACGTTTACAGAAACACTAATATCTGATCTCAGGTAAACATCAGATCAGGAGTGTCTTCAGATGAATGATGGGACGTCTCCGTCTGTCCTCCAGACCAACGAGGACGATGTTTAAAGGATGCGTTTTTAAATAAGGGAAAGATCAGAATATGTTGTTCATGTAAACGTAGTCAGTGTCTTCATCTTCATCATCACATACATGTCGTTTCTTTGTGACTTTTTTAACCATAAAAACAAGCAAACGTTGGTTAGATGTTCAGAACCAACAAAAATAATTTGATTCAATCATAACGGTGACTTTGCGTTTCAAATAGGATTCAAGGTTCCAAATTATATTTTGACTTTTTGAGACGAGACGAGGAGAATTTTATTTAAATTTGTATTTTTCAAGTCAAAAACTTGTTTTTGTGAAATAAAAGACGAAAACACGGACATTAAAAGAAATAAATATATTAATGATAAGTAAATAAACCACCTCAGGGACTTTATAAAAACCTGCAGTACCAGACTTCTCCAGCAGAGAGGGTTCAGGTCTAAAGGAGCAGAGGCTGCTGGGAAATGTAGTTTCCCTCCAGACAGGTGCTTTGAGTGGCAGGTTTGGAGGTCAAAGTTTTAAAAGTTTCTTCTTCGGGGTAAATGTGAAACATTAAAATGTCTTCCAAGTGCATTTAAAGAGGACACGTCTGTCTTTTTATTCTCCTGTTTCCTCCGACTGTTGAGATCTTTCCAGGAAACCAAAACTTTTTCTTTTAAAAGCAGGAAGACTCTCTTGTTGTTGATCGTGTTGGGTAGATGATGCACATGTTGGACGTCCTGCTTCCTGCATGTGAACGTCGGCGTTGGCCGTAAACCATGAGGTCCCTAACCGTCCAATCAGAGTGCGAGGCTGAGAGGTTCATCACAGCAGCTTCATGTTCCAGGAAACTTCCAATCAGAGAGCTTCTTACTGCTGACGGTGGTTGTGGAGGTGTCTCCATAGCAACAGCAGCGGGGGATTATGGGTACTGTAGTGTTTAAAACCAAACTCAGGGGAGAAAAAAAACAGTGGTTCTCATGTTTGAAGAAGAGGGAGACGCCATCTTGTGTCTGACAGCGAGGAGGAATCATGCAGTGTGTGTGTGTGTGTGTGTGTGTGTGTGTTGAACATCTGTGTGCTGGTTGTGTAATGTTTCCAATATAGACGGATCTTCATCGTCATCATCCTTCCTCCTCCAACAGGATCACCTGTTCTCCCCCTCCGCTTCAGCCAGCTCCTCCCCCTCCTCCTCCAGACTCTCCACGATTGGCCGGTGGACCTGAGGCTCCTCCCCCCTCCCGGCCCTCAGCAGGACGTCTATCCACCGCCGCTGAAGCTCCTCCCCCTCAGCGCTGAAGTACAGGGTCAGGTGACTCTGGGAGATCTTGAAGGCGTGGCGTCGCTCCAGCCGGTCACATGACTCAGGAAGAGAGACCTCGAAGCCAATCAGAGGAACGCTGCGCTGCGCCTTCACGTCCTGGTGGAGATCAATGGAGACCAATACAGTCTGATCAGAGTGCATCGTGGGTAACACAGAGACCAATACAGTCTGATCAGACCTCCTGTAGATACCTGTGGAGCTCCGTAGATGTAGAGCACCAGCGGCTCGTTCTCCGGGATGACGAACCACGCCTTCTGCCAGCCCCGCCCACTTCCTTTCTCCATGTGGTGGAGAAAACTACAGATCACACTGTGCTCTGCTGCCAGGGAGGCCTGTTTCTATGGCAACGAGGGACAGAGGAAAAGACAACCAGAACATTAGGGATGCTAATATCTGTAGTATCAGCGATATCAGAGCGTATTGACCTCACAGTGACGTCACCGTGATGTCACAGTGATGTCACACGTACCTCCAGGATGGAGCGTCTCCTCTGGCTGCTGGTGCTCAGCGTTGCCGGTGAAGGAGACGTCCCGACCAGCATCACGTAGCAGTCGCTGCAGACTCTGTTCGTCCGGTTGTTATCGTAGGAAAGACGAGCTCGGAACTCTGAACACTTCCCACAAACCACCTGGAGTCAACAAACAGGAAGTCTGTTGACCTCTGAGCTAGCACAGTATCAAGTACTACATGGAGTATAAAGTACTACGTGTACCTCTGAGGTGTAGTACAGTATAAAGTACTACATGTACTGAGAGGTGTAGGACAGTATAAAGTACTACATGTAGTGTAAAGTACTACGTGTACCTCTGAGATGTAGTACAGTATAAAGTACGACATGTACCTCTGAGATGTAGTACAGTCTAAAGTACCTCATGTACTGTGAGGTGTAGGACAGTATAAAGTACTACATGTACTGAGAGGTGTAGGACAGTATAAAGTACTACATGTAGTGTAAAGTACTACGTGTACCTCTGAGATGTAGTACAGTATAAAGTACGACATGTACTGTGAGGTGTAGGACAGTATAAAGTACTACATGTACTGAGAGGTGTAGGACAGTATAAAGTACTACATGTAGTGTAAAGTACTACGTGTACCTCTGAGATGTAGTACAGTATAAAGTACTACATGTACCTCTGAGATGTAGTACAGTATAAAGTACTACATGTACTGTGAGGTGTAGGACAGTATAAAGTACTACATGTAGTGTAAAGTACCTCATGTACTCTGAGGTGCAGGACAGTATAACGTACAACATGTAGTATAAAGTACCCCATGTACTGTGAGGTGTAGGACAGTATAAAGTACTACATGTACTCTGAGGTGCAGGACAGTATAAAGTACTACATGTACTGAGAGGTGTAGGACAGTATAAAGTACTACATGTAGTGTAAAGTACTACGTGTACCTCTGAGATGTAGTACAGTATAAAGTACGACATGTACCTCTGAGATGTAGTACAGTATAAAGTACTACATGTACTGTGAGGTGTAGGACAGTATGAAGTACTACATGTAGTATAAAGTACCTCATGCACTGTGAGGTGCAGGACAGTATGAAGTACTACATGTAGTATATAGTACCTCATGGACTGTGAGGTGTAGGACAGTATAAAGTACTACATGTAGTATAAAGTACCTCATGGACTGTGAGGTGTAGGACAGTATAAAGTACTACATGTAGTATAAAGTACCTCATGGACTGTGAGGTGTAGGACAGTATAAAGTACTACATGTAGTATGAAGTACCTCATGGACTGTGAGGTATAAAGTATACATATACTACATATGTAGTATGAAGTACTCACGTGTCCACAGGCTTTGCAGTGGTGACGTCTCTTGGTGATGGAGTTGAACGGTTCCTGACATTTCATACAAAGAGTCACTTCCTTCTCTCTGATCGGAGTCGGAGCTCGTTTTCCAAGTTCAACACAACTCTGAGAGAAGGACAGGAGGATAGGACAGGAGGAGAGGACAGAAGGACAAGAGGAGAGGACAGAAGGACAGGAGGAGAGGACAGAAGGACAGGAGGATAGGACAGGAGGACAGGAGGAGAGGACAGGAGGACAGGAGGAGAGGACAGGAGGACAGGAGGAGAGGACAGAAGGACAAGAGGAGAGGACAGGAGGACAGGAGGAGAGGACAGGAGGACAAGAGGAGAGGACAGAAGGACAGGAGGAGAGGACAGGAGGACAGGAGGATAGGACAGGAGGAGAGGACAGAAGGACAAGAGGAGAGGACAGGAGGACAGGAGGACAGGAGGAGAGGACAGGAGGACAAGAGGAGAGGACAGAAGGACAGGAGGATAGGACAGGAGGAGAGGACAGAAGGACAAGAGGAGAGGACAGAAGGACAGGAGGAGAGGACAGAAGGACAGGAGGATAGGACAGGAGGAGAGGACAGAAGGACAAGAGGAGAGGACAGGAGGATAGGAGGAGAGGACAGGAGGACAGGAGGATAGGACAGGAGGACAGGACAGAAGGACAGGAGGAGAGGACAGAAGGACAGGAGGATAGGACAGGAGGAGAGGACAGAAGGACAAGAGGAGAGGACAGAAGGACAGGAGGAGAGGACAGGAGGACAGGAGGATAGGACAGGAGGACAGGACAGAAGGACAGGAGGAGAGGACAGGAGGATAGGACAGAAGGACAGGAGGATAGGACAGGAGGACAGGACAGAAGGACAGGAGGAGAGGACAGAAGGACAGGAGGAGAGGACAGGAGGAGAGGACAGAAGGACAGGAGGAGAGGACAGGAGGACAGGACAGGAGGACAGGACAGAAGGACAGGAGGAGAGGACAGAAGGACAGGAGGATAGGACAGGAGGAGAGGACAGAAGGAGGAGAGGACAGAAGGACAGGAGGATAGGACAGAAGGACAGGAGGAGAGGATAGAAGGACAGGAGGAGAGGACAGAAGGACAGGAGGATAGGACAGGAGGAGAGGACAGAAGGACAGGAGGAGAGGACAGGAGGAGAGGACAGAAGGACAGGAGGAGAGGACAGAAGGACAGGAGGATAGGACAGGAGGAGAGGACAGAAGGACAGGAGGAGAGGACAGGAGGACAGGAGGATAGGACAGAAGGACAGGAGGATAGGACAGGAGGAGAGGACAGAAGGACAGGAGGATAGGACAGGAGGACAGGACAGAAGGACAGGAGGAGAGGACAGAAGGACAGGAGGATAGGACAGGAGGAGAGGACAGAAGGACAGGAGGAGAGGACAGGAGGACAGGAGGATAGGACAGGAGGACAGGACAGAAGGACAAGAGGAGAGGACAGAAGGACAGGAGGAGAGGACAGAAGGACAGGAGGAGAGGACAGAAGGACAGGAGGAGAGGACAGGAGGATAGGACAGAAGGACAGGAGGAGAGGACAGAAGGACAGGAGGATAGGACAGGAGGACAGGACAGAAGGACAAGAGGAGAGGACAGAAGGACAGGAGGAGAGGACAGGAGGACAGGAGGATAGGACAGGAGGACAGGACAGAAGGACAGGAGGAGAGGACAGAAGGACAGGAGGAGAGGACAGAAGGACAGGAGGATAGGACAGGAGGAGAGGACAGAAGGACAGGAGGAGAGGACAGAAGGACAGGAGGATAGGACAGGAGGAGAGGACAGAAGGACAGGAGGAGAGGACAGAAGGACAAGAGGATAGGACAGAAGGACAGGAGGACAGGACAGAAGGACAGGAGGAGAGGACAGAAGGACAGGAGGAGAGGACAGGAGGACAGGACAGAAGGACAGGAGGACAGGAGGAGAGGACAGAAGGACAGGAGGAGAGGACAGAAGGACAGGAGGAGAGGACAGAAGGACAGGAGGATAGGACAGGAGGAGAGGACAGAAGGACAGGAGGAGAGGACAGAAGGACAGGAGGAGAGGACAGAAGGACAGGAGGATAGGACAGAAGGACAGGAGGAGAGGACAGAAGGACAGGAGGAGAGGACAGAAGGACAGGAGGAGAATACAGAAGGACAGGAGGAGAGGACAGAAGGACAGGAGGATAGGACAGGAGGAGAGGACAGAAGGACAGGACAGAAGGACAGGAGGAGAGGACAGGAGGAGAGGACAGAAGGACAGGAGGAGAGGACAAAAGGACAGGACAGAAGGACATGAGGAGAGGACAGAAGGACAGGGCAGAAGGACAGGAGGAGAGGACAGAAGGACAGGAGGAGAGGACAGGAGGAGAGGACAGAAGGACAGGAGGAGAGGACAGAAGGACAGGAGGAGAGGACAGGAGGAGAGGACAGAAGGACAGGACAGAAGGACAGGAGGAGAGGACAGAAGGAGAGGACAGAAGGACAGGAGGAGAAGACAGAAGGACAGGAGGAGAGGACAGAATAACAGGACAGAAGGACAGGAGGAGAGGACAGAAGGAGAGGACAGAAGGACAGGAGGAGAGGACAGAAGGACAGGAGGAGAGGACAGAAGGACAGGAGGAGAGGATAGAAGGACAGGACAGAAGGACAGAAGGAGAGGACATAAGGACAGGAGGAGAGGACAGATGGACAGGAGGAGAGGACAGGAGGAGAGGACAGAAGGAGAGGACAGAAGGACAGGAGGAGAGGACAGAAGGACAGGAGGAGAGGACAGAAGGACAGGACAGAAGGACAGGAGGAGAGGACAGAAGGAGAGGACAGAAGGACAGGAGGAGAGGACAGAAGGACAGGAGGAGAGGACAGAAGGACGAGAGGACAGAAGGACACCACTTCTTTAGTTCTAACAGCGTCATCAGTTACGAATCATTTACAAACATCCCATAATGAGCAGCTGTATCAGTTCTTCACCGTGTGCTTCGTTATATTCTCTAAACAGATGTTTTCACTCAGTGTATCTGTCGTGAAGGAGACTTCCCTCAGCATTAAAGGTAACAGGTGAGTGTCCTCTGAGACCAGGTGTTACCGGTGAGTGAGGCGGCGTGGACTCCTCGTCTCTCAGAGAACAGGTGAGATGTCTGAAGCTCTCCATCGTCTGCTCGTGTCTCTGGATCGTCGCCTGGATCGCCTGAAGACACAAGTTTCACATTAAATGTGATGCTTTTAATTTGAAGCATCTGTCACAGGAAGTATTTCAGTGACAGTGATGTCACAGGGTGCTGGATTACATCATGACATCACTGCAGCCAGGTGAGTGTTTACCTGAATCCAGTCGTTCTTCTCCTCCTCCGTCCTGCAGAGACATAGAACATCTGTGAGACAACTACTGTCTGTCTGTCTGTCTGTCTGTCTGTCTGTCTGCGTGTCTGTCTGTCTGCGTGTCTGTCTGTCTGTCTGCGTGTCTGTGTGTCTGTCTGTCTGTCTGCGTGTCTGTCTGCGTGTCTGCGTGTCTGTCTGTCTGCGTGTCTGTCTGTCTGCGTGTCTGTACCTGGCCTGCAGCTCCAGGGATCTCTGTTTTCCCGACACCAGGAATGTTCTGGATGCTGCAACACTGCTGGTCTCCTTCAGCTGGACAGAGAGACAAAGACAGGTGAACAGAGAGTGAGACAAGTGGACAGAGAGAAACAGGTGGACAGATATTTAGACAGGTGGAAATACAGTGAGACAGGTAGAAAGGGAATGAGGCAATTGGACAGAGAGAGAGAGAGAGACAGAATATTGACAGACAGAGAGACAGGTAGACAGAGAGTGATACATGTGGACAGAGAGTGACACCGGTTTAATCAGATTCAGGTCTAGGAGGCAGAGCTTCACTCAGTGTTAATCAGCTGATGCTGTCTCACCTCCATCCCGTCCACATCGATGCGAGCACGGACTCCGTACTTCTGACCAATCAGACGCAGCTTTGGGACGCAGTACAGCAACCTGTCGTTAAACTGCAGAGAGAGAGACAGGTATGAGGACACAAAATAGTGAAACACTAGAGGACAGTAGAGTAGAGGACAGTAGAGGACAGTAGAGTACCAGGATGAGGACACAGTATAATACTAAAACACTAGAGGACAGTAGAGTAGTGTACAGTGGAGTAGAGTAGAGGACAGTAGAGTACCAGGATGAGGTATCGGTCCTGCGTGGTCCCGTTCTTGTTGGACAGTTTTAGGATGTGTCCTTCTTTAATGAGCTCGTTTGTCGGGTTAACGATATCTTCCTCTCCGCCCAACAACTCGTACACCTTCAACAACTTCCTCATTCGGTCCTGAAGGAGACACAGAGACATAGATAGATAGAGACAGGTAGAGACAGAAACATGTAGAGACAGGTAGAGACAGAGACAGGTGGAGACAGACAGTTGTAAGCGAGTCTCACCATTTTTTTGATGGCAGCGTTGGAGTGTTCTGCTGCCGTGGCGATCAACTCCAGAGAGTCTGCAGAGAGACGAAGATCACACGATCACCCGATCACCCGGTCATAAGATCACCCGATCACAAGATCACCCGGTCACAAGATCACACTATCACCCGATCACAAGATCACCCGGTCACAAGATCACCCGGTCACAAGATCACACGATCACCCGATCACACGATCACAAGATCACACGATCACGCGATCACAAGATCACATGGTCACAAGATCACAAGATCACAAGATCACACTATCACAAGATCACAAGATCACAAGATCACAAGGTCACAAGATCACAAGATCACACGATCACAAGATTACACGGTCACAAGGTCACATGGTCACAAGATCACCCTATCACAAGATCTCACGGTCACATGGTCACAAGGTCACATGGTCACAAGATCACAAGATCACCCGGTCACAAGATCACCCGGTCACAAGATCACACGATCACAAGATCACACGATCACCCGGTCACAAGATCACCGATCACAAGATCACACGATCACCCGGTCACAAGATCACACTATCACAAGATCACCCGGTCACCCTATCACACGGTCACAAGATCACACTATCACAAGATCACCCGGTCACAAGATCACCCGATCACAAGATCTCACGGTCACAAGATCACCCTATCACACGGTCACAAGATCACACTATCACACTATCACAAGATCACAAGATCACCCTATCACACGGTCACAAGATCACCCTATCACACGGTCACACTATCACAAGATCACCCGGTCACAAGATCACCCTATCACACGGTCACAAGATCACCCGGTCACAAGATCACACTATCACAAGATCACACGATCACCTGATCACAAGATCACCCGGTCACAAGATCACCCGGTCACAAGATCACCCGGTCACAAGATCACCGTATCACACGGTCACACTATCACACTATCACAAGATCACCCGGTCACAAGATCACCCTATCACACGGTCACACTATCACAAGATCACCCGGTCACAAGATCACCCTATCACACGGTCACACTATCACCCGGTCACAAGATCACCCTATCACACGGTCACACTATCACACTATCACAAGATCACCCGATCACAAGATCACCCGGTCACAAGATCACCCGGTCACAAGATCACACTATCACAAGATCACACAATCACCCGATCACACGATCACCCGGTCACAAGATCACCCGATCACAAGATCACACGATCACCCGGTCACAAGATCACACTATCACAAGATCACCCGGTCACCCTATCACACGGTCACAAGATCACACTATCACAAGATCACCCGGTCACAAGATCACCCGATCACAAGATCTCACGGTCACAAGATCACCCTATCACACGGTCACAAGATCACACTATCACACTATCACAAGATCACCCGGTCACAAGATCACCCTATCACACGGTCACAAGATCACCCTATCACACGGTCACACTATCACAAGATCACCCGGTCACAAGATCACCCTATCACACGGTCACAAGATCACACTATCACCCGATCACAAGATCACCCGGTCACAAGATCACACTATCACAAGATCACACGATCACCTGATCACAAGATCACCCGGTCACAAGATCACCAGGTCACAAGATCACCCTATCACACGGTCACACTATCACAAGATCACCCGGTCACAAGATCACCCGGTCACAAGATCACCCTATCACACAGTCACACTATCACACTATCACAAGATCACCCGGTCACAAGATCACCCTATCACACGGTCACACTATCACACTATCACAAGATCACCCGGTCACAAGATCACCCGGTCACAAGATCACCCGGTCACAAGATCACCGTATCACACGGTCACACTATCACACTATCACAAGATCACCCGGTCACAAGATCACCCTATCACACGGTCACACTATCACAAGATCACCCGGTCACAAGATCACCCTATCACACGGTCACACTATCACCCGGTCACAAGATCACCCTATCACACGGTCACACTATCACACTATCACAAGATCACCCGATCACAAGATCACCCGGTCACAAGATCACCCGGTCACAAGATCACACTATCACAAGATCACACAATCACCCGATCACACGATCACCCGGTCACAAGATCACCCGATCACAAGATCACACGATCACCCGGTCACAAGATCACACTATCACAAGATCACCCGGTCACCCTATCACACGGTCACAAGATCACACTATCACAAGATCACCCGGTCACAAGATCACCCGATCACAAGATCTCACGGTCACAAGATCACCCTATCACACGGTCACAAGATCACACTATCACACTATCACAAGATCACCCGGTCACAAGATCACCCTATCACACGGTCACAAGATCACCCTATCACACGGTCACACTATCACAAGATCACCCGGTCACAAGATCACCCTATCACACGGTCACAAGATCACACTATCACCCGATCACAAGATCACCCGGTCACAAGATCACACTATCACAAGATCACACGATCACCTGATCACAAGATCACCCGGTCACAAGATCACCAGGTCACAAGATCACCCTATCACACGGTCACACTATCACAAGATCACCCGGTCACAAGATCACCCGGTCACAAGATCACCCTATCACACAGTCACACTATCACACTATCACAAGATCACCCGGTCACAAGATCACCCTATCACACGGTCACACTATCACACTATCACAAGATCACCCGGTCACAAGATCACCCGGTCACAAGATCACCCTATCACACGGTCACAAGATCACACTATCACACTATCACAAGATCACCCGATCACAAGATCACCCGGTCACAAGATCACCCGGTCACACGGTCACAAGATCACACTATCACCCGATCACAAGATCACCCGGTCACAAGATCACACTATCACAAGATCACACGATCACCTGATCACAAGATCACCCGGTCACAAGATCACCAGGTCACAAGATCACCCTATCACACGGTCACACTATCACAAGATCACCCGGTCACAAGATCACCCGGTCACAAGATCACCCTATCACACGGTCACACTATCACACTATCACAAGATCACCCGGTCACAAGATCACCCTATCACACTATCACACTATCACAAGATCACCCGGTCACAAGATCACCCGGTCACAAGATCACCCTATCACACGGTCACAAGATCACACTATCACACTATCACAAGATCACCCGATCACAAGATCACCCGGTCACAAGATCACCCGGTCACAATATCACACTATCACAAGATCACACGATCACCCGATCACAAGATCACACGATCACAAGATCACACGGTCACAAGATCACCCGATCACAAGATCACACTATCACAAGATTACAGGGTCACAAGATCACAAGGTCACATGGTCACAAGATCACACTATCACCCGATCACACGATCACCCGGTCACAAGATCACCCTATCACATGGTCACAAGATCACACTATCACAAGATCACACTATCACAAGATCACCCGGTCACAAGATCACCCGATCACAAGATCTCACGGTCACAAGATCACACGGTCACAAGAAGAAGAAGAAAGAAGAAACCATTTTTATTGTGATATACATTTTTACACATACACGAAATTTGACGACTGCATTTGACCCATCCCTGTATACAGGGAGCAGTGGGCTGCCATTGATCGGCGCCCGGGGAGCCGGGGGTTCAGTGTATTGCTCAGGTACACTTTAACACGTGACACGTCCCAGTCGGGGATCGAACCGTTGACCTTCAGGTTACCAGACGACCTCTAAACCCAGTGAGCCATGGTCGCCCCAAGGTCACAAGATCAGACGTCACAAGATCACATGATCACATGGTCACATGGTGAGGTGTATTAATGTGTGTGTGTGTAGAAGTGTTTGTTTACGTACTCTGGGCATCCCGGTGGTCCGGGGCCTCCTCTGGTAGTCGGTGTAGATAATCTTTGAGCAGCAGCTCGTATCGAGGAATCCTCTGAACCGGCTCCAACATGTGATGCTGCAAAGTGAGACTCCTGCAGCGCTCCTCCCTCTACACACCAGATACACACCAGATACACACACCAGATACACATCAGATACACACCAGATACACATCAGATACACATCAGATACACATCAGATACACACCAGATACACACACCAGATACACATCAGATACACACCAGATACACACCAGATACACACACCAGATACACATCAGATACACACCAGATACACATCAGATACACATCAGATACACACATCAGATACACACACCAGATACACATCAAATACACATCAGATACACACCAGATACACACCAGATACACACACCAGATACACATCAGATACACATCAGATACACACCAGATACACACCAGATACACACCAGATACACACCAGATACACGTCAGATACACGCCAGATACACGTCAGATACACATCAGATACACACACCAGATACACATCAGATACACACCAGATACACACCAGATACACATCAGATACACACACCAGATACACACACCAGATACACACCAGATACACACCAGATACACACACCAGATACACACCAGATACACATCAGATACACACACCAGATACACACCAGATACACATCAGATACACATCAGATACACACACCAGATACACACACCAGATACACATCAGATACACACCAGATACACACCAGATACACACCAGATACACACCAGATACACACCAGATACACATCAGATACACACCAGATACACATCAGATACACACCAGATACACACCAGATACACATCAGATACACACCAGATACACGTCAGATACACGCCAGATACACGTCAGATACACATCAGATACACACACCAGATACACATCAGATACACATCAGATACACACCAGATACACACACCAGATACACACCAGATACACATCAGATACACACACCAGATACACACACCAGATACACACCAGATACACACCAGATACACACACCAGATACACACCAGATACACATCAGATACACATCAGATACACACACCAGATACACACATCAGATACACACCAGATACACACCAGATACACACACCAGATACACATCAAATACACATCAGATACACATCAGATACACATCAGATACACACCAGATACACACCAGATACACATCAGATACACACCAGATACACGTCAGATACACGCCAGATACACGTCAGATACACATCAGATACACACACCAGATACACATCAGATACACATCAGATACACACCAGATACACACACCAGATACACACCAGATACACATCAGATACACACACCAGATACACACACCAGATACACACCAGATACACACCAGATACACACACCAGATACACACCAGATACACATCAGATACACACCAGATACACACACCAGATACACATCAGATACACACCAGATACACACCAGATACACACACCAGATACACACCAGATACACACACCAGATACACATCAGATACACATCAGATACACACACCAGATACACATCAAATACACATCAGATACACACACCAGATACACACCAGATACACACCAGATACACACACCAGATACACACCAGATACACATCAGATACACACACCAGATACACACACCAGATACACACCAGATACACATCAGATACACATCAGATACACACACCAGATACACACACCAGATACACATCAGATACACACCAGATACACATCAGATACACACACCAGATACACATCAGATACACACCAGATACACACCAGATACACACCAGATACACACCAGATACACACACCAGATACACATCAGATACACACCAGATACACATCAGATACACATCAGATACACACCAGATACACACACCAGATACACATCAGATACACACCAGATACACACCAGATACACACACCAGATACACATCAGATACACACCAGATACACACACCAGATACACATCAGATACACACCAGATACACATCAGATACACACCAGATACACATCAGATACACACCAGATACACACCAGATACACATCAGATACACATCAGATACACACCAGATACACACCAGATACACACACCAGATACACATCAAATACACATCAGATACTCATCAGATACACATCAGATACACACCAGATACACATCAGATACACATCAGATACACACACCAGATACACATCAAATACACATCAGATACACATCAGATACACATCAGATACACACCAGATACACACACCAGATACACATCAAATACACATCAGATACACATCAGATACACATCAGATACACACCAGATACACATCAGATACACACAAGATACACATCAGATACACATCAGATACACACCAGATACACATCAGATACACACCAGATACACACCAGATACACATCAGATACACACCAGATACACACCAGATACACATCAGATACACATCAGATACACACCAGATACACACCAGATACACACACCAGATACACATCAAATACACATCAGATACTCATCAGATACACATCAGCTACACACCAGATACACACCAGATACACACACCAGATACACATCAGATACACATCAGATACACACACCAGATACACACCAGATACACATCAAATACACATCAGATACACATCAGATACACATCAGATACACACCAGATACACATCAGATACACACCAGATACACATCAGATACACACCAGATACACACCAGATACACACACCAGATACACACCAGATACACACACCAGATACACACACCAGATACACACCAGATACACACCAGATACACATCAGATACACATCAGATACACACACCAGATACACACACCAGATACACATCAGATACACACCAGATACACACACCAGATACACATCAGATACACACCAGATACACACCAGATACACACACCAGATACACACCAGATACACATCAGATACACATCAGATACACACCAGATACACACACCAGATACACATCAGATACACACACCAGATACACACCAGATACACACACCAGATACACACCAGATACACACACCAGATACACATCTGATACACATCTGATACACACACCAGATACACACACCAGATACACACCAGATACACATCAGATACACATCAGATACACACACCAGATACACACCAGATACACACCAGATACACACACCAGATACACCTCAGATACACACACCAGATACACACCAGATACACACACCAGATACACATCAGATACACACACCAGATACACACCAGATACACATCAGATACACATCAGATACACACCAGATACACACCAGATACACATCAGATACACACATCAGATACACACCAGATACACATCAGATACACACACCAGATACACATCAGATACACATCAGATACACACACCAGATACACATCAGATACACACCAGATACACATCAGATACACATCAGATACACACATCAGATACACACCAGATACACACACCAGATACACATCAGATACACACCAGATACACACCAGATACACACCAGATACACACCAGATACACATCAGATACACACCAGATACACACCAGATACACACACCAGATACACATCAAATACACATCAGATACTCATCAGATACACATCAGATACACACCAGATACACATCAGATACACATCAGATACACACACCAGATACACATCAAATACACATCAGATACACATCAGATACACACCAGATACACATCAGATACACACAAGATACACATCAGATACACATCAGATACACATCAGATACACACACCAGATACACATCAGATACACATCAGATACACATCAGATACACACCAGATACACATCAGATACACACAAGATACACATCAGATACACATCAGATACACATCAGATACACACCAGATACACATCAGATACACACCAGATACACATCAGATACACATCAGATACACATCAGATACACACCAGATACACATCAGATACACACCAGATACACATCAGATACACACCAGATACACACCAGATACACACACCAGATACACACCAGATACACACACCAGATACACACCAGATACACACCAGATACACATCAGATACACATCAGATACACACACCAGATACACACACCAGATACACATCAGATACACACCAGATACACACACCAGATACACACCAGATACACATCAGATACACACCAGATACACACCAGATACACACACCAGATACACACCAGATACACATCAGATACACATCAGATACACACCAGATACACACACCAGATACACATCAGATACACACCAGATACACATCAGATACACACACCAGATACACACCAGATACACACACCAGATACACATCTGATACACATCTGATACACACACCAGATACACACCAGATACACATCAGATACACACACCAGATACACACCAGATACACATCAGATACACATCAGATACACACACCAGATACACACCAGATACACACCAGATACACACACCAGATACACCTCAGATACACACACCAGATACACACCAGATACACACACCAGATACACATCAGATACACACACCAGATACACACCAGATACACATCAGATACACATCAGATACACACCAGATACACATCAGATACACACATCAGATACACACCAGATACACATCAGATACACACACCAGATACACATCAGATACACATCAGATACACACACCAGATACACATCAGATACACACCAGATACACATCAGATACACATCAGATACACACATCAGATACACACCAGATACACACACCAGATACACATCAGATACACACCAGATACACACCAGATACACACCAGATACACACCAGATACACATCAGATACACACCAGATACACACACCAGATACACATCAGATACACATCAGATACACACATCAGATACACACACCAGATACACATCAAATACACATCAGATACACACCAGATACACACCAGATACACACACCAGATACACATCAGATACACATCAGATACACATCAGATACACACCAGATACACACCAGATACACACCAGATACACACCAGATACACATCAGATACACATCAGATACACACCAGATACACACCAGATACACATCAGATACACACCAGATACACACCAGATACACATCAGATACACATCAGATACACACCAGATACACACCAGATACACACACCAGATACACATCAAATACACATCAGATACACATCAGATACACATCAGATACACACCAGATACACACCAGATACACACACCAGATACACATCAGATACACACCAGATACACGTCAGATACACGCCAGATACACGTCAGATACACACCAGATACACATCAGATACACACCAGATACACACCAGATACACACACCAGATACACACCAGATACACATCAGATACACACACCAGATACACACACCAGATACACACCAGATACACACACCAGATACACATCAGATACACACACCAGATACACACACCAGATACACACCAGATACACACCAGATACACATCAGATACACACCAGATACACACACCAGATACACATCAGATACACACCAGATACACATCAGATACACACACCAGATACACATCAGATACACACCAGATACACACCAGATACACACCAGATACACACCAGATACACACACCAGATACACATCAGATACACACCAGATACACATCAGATACACATCAGATACACACCAGATACACACACCAGATACACATCAGATACACACCAGATACACACCAGATACACACACCAGATACACATCAGATACACACCAGATACACACACCAGATACACATCAGATACACACCAGATACACATCAGATACACATCAGATACACACATCAGATACACACACCAGATACACATCAAATACACATCAGATACACACCAGATACACACCAGATACACACACCAGATACACATCAGATACACATCAGATACACACCAGATACACACCAGATACACACCAGATACACATCAGATACACACCAGATACACACCAGATACACATCAGATACACACCAGATACACATCAGATACACACCAGATACACATCAGATACACATCAGATACACATCAGATACACACACCAGATACACACCAGATACACACACCAGATACACATCAAATACACATCAGATACACATCAGATACACATCAGATACACACCAGATACACATCAGATACACACCAGATACACACCAGATACACATCAGATACACACCAGATACACACCAGATACACACACCAGATACACACCAGATACACACACCAGATACACACACCAGATACACACCAGATACACACCAGATACACATCAGATACACATCAGATACACATCAGATACACACACCAGATACACACACCAGATACACATCAGATACACATCAGATACACACACCAGATACACACACCAGATACACACCAGATACACACCAGATACACATCAGATACACATCAGATACACACACCAGATACACACACCAGATACACACCAGATACACACCAGATACACACACCAGATACACATCAGATACACATCAGATACACATCAGATACACACACCAGATACACACACCAGATACACATCAGATACACACCAGATACACACACCAGATACACATCAGATACACACCAGATACACATCAGATACACACCAGATACACACCAGATACACACACCAGATACACACCAGATACACATCAGATACACATCAGATACACACCAGATACACACCAGATACACACACCAGATACACACACCAGATACACACCAGATACACACCAGATACACATCAGATACACATCAGATACACATCAGATACACACACCAGATACACACACCAGATACACATCAGATACACATCAGATACACACACCAGATACACACCAGATACACACCAGATACACATCAGATACACATCAGATACTCATCAGATACACATCAGCTACACACCAGATACACACCAGATACACACACCAGATACACATCAGATACACATCAGATACACACACCAGATACACACCAGATACACACACCAGATACACATCAAATACACATCAGATACACATCAGATACACATCAGATACACACCAGATACACATCAGATACACACCAGATACACATCAGATACACACCAGATACACACCAGATACACACACCAGATACACACCAGATACACACACCAGATACACACACCAGATACACACCAGATACACACCAGATACACATCAGATACACATCAGATACACACACCAGATACACACACCAGATACACATCAGATACACACCAGATACACACACCAGATACACATCAGATACACACCAGATACACATCAGATACACACCAGATACACACCAGATACACACACCAGATACACACCAGATACACATCAGATACACATCAGATACACACACCAGATACACATCAGATACACACCAGATACACATCAGATACACACACCAGATACACACCAGATACACACACCAGATACACATCTGATACACATCTGATACACACACCAGATACACACACCAGATACACACCAGATACACATCAGATACACACCAGATACACACACCAGATACACACCAGATACACACACCAGATACACATCAGATACACACACCAGATACACACCAGATACACATCAGATACACATCAGATACACATCAGATACACACATCAGATACACACCAGATACACATCAGATACACACACCAGATACACATCAGATACACATCAGATACACACACCAGATACACATCAGATACACATCAGATACACACATCAGATACACACCAGATACACACACCAGATACACATCAGATACACACCAGATACACACCAGATACACACCAGATACACACCAGATACACATCAGATACACACCAGATACACACACCAGATACACATCAGATACACATCAGATACACACATCAGATACACACACCAGATACACATCAAATACACATCAGATACACACCAGATACACACCAGATACACACACCAGATACACATCAGATACACATCAGATACACATCAGATACACACCAGATACACACCAGATACACACCAGATACACACCAGATACACACCAGATACACATCAGATACACATCAGATACACACCAGATACACACCAGATACACACACCAGATACACATCAAATACACATCAGATACACATCAGATACACATCAGATACACACCAGATACACACCAGATACACACACCAGATACACATCAGATACACACCAGATACACGTCAGATACACGCCAGATACACGTCAGATACACACCAGATACACATCAGATACACACCAGATACACACCAGATACACACACCAGATACACACCAGATACACACACCAGATACACACACCAGATACACACCAGATACACACACCAGATACACATCAGATACACACACCAGATACACACACCAGATACACACCAGATACACACCAGATACACATCAGATACACACACCAGATACACATCAGATACACACCAGATACACATCAGATACACACACCAGATACACATCAGATACACACCAGATACACACCAGATACACACCAGATACACACCAGATACACACACCAGATACACATCAGATACACACCAGATACACATCAGATACACATCAGATACACACCAGATACACACACCAGATACACATCAGATACACACCAGATACACACCAGATACACACACCAGATACACATCAGATACACACCAGATACACACACCAGATACACATCAGATACACACCAGATACACATCAGATACACATCAGATACACACATCAGATACACACACCAGATACACATCAAATACACATCAGATACACACCAGATACACACCAGATACACACACCAGATACACATCAGATACACATCAGATACACACCAGATACACACCAGATACACATCAGATACACATCAGATACACACCAGATACACATCAGATACACACCAGATACACACCAGATACACATCAGATACACACCAGATACACACCAGATACACATCAAATACACATCAGATACACATCAGATACACATCAGATACACACCAGATACACATCAGATACACACCAGATACACATCAGATACACACCAGATACACACCAGATACACACACCAGATACACACCAGATACACACCAGATACACACACCAGATACACACACCAGATACACACCAGATACACACCAGATACACATCAGATACACATCAGATACACATCAGATACACACACCAGATACACACACCAGATACACATCAGATACACATCAGATACACACACCAGATACACACACCAGATACACACCAGATACACACCAGATACACATCAGATACACATCAGATACACACACCAGATACACACACCAGATACACACCAGATACACACCAGATACACACACCAGATACACATCAGATACACATCAGATACACATCAGATACACACACCAGATACACACCAGATACACATCAGATACACACCAGATACACATCAGATACACACCAGATACACACCAGATACACACACCAGATACACACCAGATACACATCAGATACACATCAGATACACACCAGATACACACCAGATACACACACCAGATACACACACCAGATACACACCAGATACACACCAGATACACATCAGATACACATCAGATACACATCAGATACACACACCAGATACACACACCAGATACACATCAGATACACACACCAGATACACACCAGATACACACCAGATACACATCAGATACACATCAGATACACACACCAGATACACATCAGATACACATCAGATACACATCAGATACACATCAGACACACATCAGATACACATCAGATACACACATCAGATACACACCAGATACACACACCAGATACACATCAAATACACATCAGATACACATCAGATACACACCAGATACACACACCAGATACACACCAGATACACACCAGATACACATCAGATACACACCAGATACACACACCAGATACACACCAGATACACATCAGATACACACCAGATACACACACCAGATACACACCAGATACACACCAGATACACATCAGATACACACCAGATACACACACCAGATACACATCAGATACACATCAGATACACACCAGATACACACACCAGATACACATCAGATACACACACCAGATACACATCAGATACACACACCAGATACACATCAGATACACACACCAGATACACATCAGATACACACCAGATACACATCAGATACACATCAGATACACACCAGATACACACACCAGATACACACCAGATACACACCAGATACACACACCAGATACACACCAGATACACATCAGATACACATCAGATACACACCAGATACACACCAGATACACACCAGATACACACACCAGATACACATCAGATACACATCAGATACACACCAGATACACACACCAGATACACATCAGATACACACACCAGATACACATCAGATACACACACCAGATACACATCAGATACACACCAGATACACATCAGATACACATCAGATACACACCAGATACACACCAGATACACACACCAGATACACACCAGATACACACCAGATACACACACCAGATACACACACCAGATACACACCAGATACACACCAGATACACATCAGATACACACCAGATACACACACCAGATACACACACCAGATACACACCAGATACACACACCAGATACACACCAGATACACACACCAGATACACACACACCTGGGTCTCCTGGATGATGCTCTTGAACTGAGAGCTTCTCTCCGTCCAGATGTTCAGGAGCTCCATCGCTCGGTCAAAGTTCTTCACGTATTCTCCGTACATCTTCAGGAACGGAGCCAGCTTCTGGAGGATGTCCCCGATCCGGGGGTTAGAGTCCCTGAGGAGGAGAAGAGGAGTCAAGTCCAGGCAAGGAGGACGAGGAGGAGGAGGGGAGGAGAACCAACGAGAGCAGAACCAGTAGGAGGAGCAGGAAGAGGAGGAGGAGAGGAGGAGGAGGCTCTCACCAATCCTCCATGCGTTTCTGGAGGGCCGGCAGTAGGAACTGCTGATGGAAGCAGTAGATGGAGCAGATGTTCGAGAAGATTCCCTGGACGACGTCAGAGGGGAAGGAGGAGCGAGACCGAGCCTCCTCCAGGAGTCGAGCACAGAACACCTGCAGGAGGAGAGACAGGCTGCCATGGTAACCAGCCAGGTGTGTGGGACAGACGCCACCTTTTCGTTGATCAGGTGATCTGTAAGCTTGTATAGTGTGTATATATGTATATACACACATATATACAGTATATATATGTGTGTATATACATATATATGTATATATATTTACACATATATAACCTGATCACAACCAGTGAACTCAGCTGACAGGTGAGCAGCAGGTGACTCACCTGGTCGAGGAGGTGGAGCTTAGAGACGTAGGCGATCTCTGTGTGCAGGAGCTCGTTAGCAATGTTGAAGACCCTCTGCTGGACAGACAGCTGGACAGAGACAGAGAGAGAGAGAGAGAGAGAGAGAGAGAGAGAGAGAGAGAGAGAGAGAGAGAGAGACAGAGAGAGACAGACAGAGAGATACAGAGAGACAGACAGAGAGAGACAGAGAGAGACAGAGAGAGAGAGAGACAGAGACAGAGAGAGACAGACAGAGAGACAGAGAGAGACAGAGAGAGACAGACAGAGAGATACAGAGAGAGAGACAGAGAGAGAGAGAGAGAGAGAGAGAGACAGAGACAGAGAGAGAGACAGAGACAGAGAGAGACAGACAGAGAGACAGAGAGAGAGACAGAGAGAGACAGAGAGACAGAGAGAGAGACAGAGAGAGACAGAGACAGACAGAGAGAGACAGAGAGAGACAGACAGAGAGACAGAGAGAGAGACAGAGAGAGAGACAGAGAGAGAGAGACAGAGACAGACAGAGAGAGACAGAGAGAGACAGACAGAGAGAGACAGAGAGAGAGAGAGAGAGAGACAGAGAGACCAACGTCAGTTATGGAGTTCCACAAGGTTCTGTGCTTGGACCACTTGTTCACCTTATATCTGCTTCCTTTAGGCAATATTATCAGAAAACACTCTATAACCTTTCATTGTTATGCAGATGATACTCAATTATATATATCGATCAAACCAGACGAAACCAACCAGCTCGCTAAACTGCAAGCGTGTCTTAAGGACATAAAAACCTGGATGACCTGCAACTTCCTGTCTAAACTCAGACAAAACTGAAGTTATTCTGCTCGGCCCAGAACACCTCCGACATCAGTTATCTGATGATATAGTTTCTCTAGATGGCATTGCGCTGGCATCCAGCAGCACCGTCAAGAATCTTGGAGTTACCTTTGATCAGGATTTGTCTTTCAACTCTCAGATAAAACTTATTTCTAGGACTGCCTTTTTTCACCTACGTAATATTTCAAACATCAGGCACATCCTGTCTCAAAGCGATGCAGAGAAATGAGTTGTTGAGTAAATCCTTGATCTGGAAATAGATCTGTGGAGTCAGGAGCTTCCTCTCCTCTGTCGTCCTCCGTCAGTCTCTCCAGCCTGCTCAGGATCCTCCTGCTCTGCAGGATAGACTTCATCCCGAGTAGAGAAGCCACGGCAGGTCTCTCAGTCCGAACATCTGCCTCCACCTGTGTCCTCAGGGTGGTGGTCCCAGAGGAGCACAGCCTGCTGCTCAGACCTGGAGTCCTGCAGTCCTGGATGTCCATCCTGCTCCGTTCACCAGCGGTTCCTGAAGCAGCCAGTGTGAGCACGTGGGCTCCGGTGTCTTTACATTTAAAACGGTTAAATAAATAAAAATAAAACAAACAGAAACTTGTCTTTGACTTGCACTTAGACTGAGACCGTATTCTCCCTTAGCTCCATCATTGTTCAGCTCTTTCTTTAATATCTGAACTATTTTTTTCAGTCTGAAGCCTTCCTGCTCTGAGACCTCGTCTGTCTTTACTCCTCATGTGTGATCTGACAGAGTTTAAGAGCTTCTCTTTGTCAGAGATGTAGTCCTCCACTTTAGCTCCTCTTACATCTTTACTCTTCATCAGATAATCCTGTATCTCCTCCACACTGTCGCCTTTAGAGCTCCTACAGCTGCCAGCCCTGCATTCAGAGAGCTCACTGTCAGCAGCAGAGTCCTCCTCCAGACTGGACTCAGAGTCCTCTAGACTGGACTCAGAGTCCTCCAGACTGGACTCAGAGTCCTCCAGACTGGACTCAAGAGTCCTCCAGACTGGACTCACACTCTGCTGCTCCTATACTTCCTGTCGTTGACACTTTTTTGGCCTGTGAGTTTCCACTGTTTCCTTCCTTTTTCCTCTTCAGCTGAGGAGCTTTGAGCTGCTCCTCGTCTTCCTCCATGTCCACCTCCCTACCTGACTCCACCTGTCCTCTAGTACTCTCCCTCACCTTCTGGACCCCACTTGTCTCCTTGTTGTTGGGGATCAAGAGGACATGTCTCCTGTGAGACACCACGTGCTTCAACAACGGAGACTTAAATCCAGGGGACACTCTCCTAACCGGAGACACCACCGTCCCATGTTTGGACAGCTCTTTGATGATGGCATCGCTCTTTATGAATGGCGGCACGTTGGACACAGTGACTTTCACCTCCGGTGAGGCGAGAGGACACGTGGGCAGGAAGTGTTCACCCACGGAGACCCCGTTCATCAACACCACTTCCGCAGTTTCTATGCTGTCCAGAAAGACGACCACAGCGCTGTTCATCCGCGCTGCGGACTTCACGTGGCCGACAACCTCACCCACTCCCAGGCTGATCTCCTCCACCCAACACCCGAACAGCGGCGGGATCTTCACGCCGTGTTCCCTGGTTAGTTCGAGCAGGTCCATGATGGCGTTTAGCAGTCGACCAGCGCGCGCTGATCGACTGCAAACCCCCACAAACAAAGACCCTAAAACCCCCTAAATGTGCACACAAACCCCGTGAACCCTAAACACTACACTACACTATCATACCCAACATTACCCAGTGAAGACAAATGTCGAAAAATCGCTAGTATCGCTCTCAAAACCCCGCTCCGTCAACTCCGCACTCCTTCCACTCAGAGAGAGAGAACTATTACGACGACTACTACTACTACTACTACGACTACTACTACTATGACTACTACTACTACGACTACTATGACTACTACTACTACGACTACTACTACTACGACTACTACTACTATGACTACTACTACTACGACTACTACTACTATGACTACTACTACTACGACTACTACTACTATGACTACTACTACTACGACTACTACTACTACGACTACTACTACTACGACTACTACTACTATGACTACTACTACTATGACTACTACTACTACGACTACTACTACTATGACTACTACTACTACGACTACTACTACTACGACTACTACGACTAACGATAATCAAAATAAAAGGACCACTTCCTGTTTGTGTTCTTTTCATGTTTCACTTTACACTGGGGCTAAATCCCAATGTCCCCCCTAACCCTCAAACCCTGAACCCTCAAGGACTCACTGCCGTCACCTGGTGAGTGGGTGAGTGTGAGAGACTGTGAGGGCTTGAGATGGTGTAGATATGAACGGGACAGCACTTTGCTGCAACATATCACGTTACCATGAAAATGACAAAACATATGATGTGTAACTGTGTGTATTTATTTTATACTTTGTACTCCCTGATGTGAACGTCTTCAGGCTCTTTCCTCACTAGATGAGAACTTCATATCATCTATTTACTCATTTTGTCAAAACAGCTTCAACGACAAAATCAAATATTTGATGAATAAAAAAATAAATATCTGATTTCATGTTTATTTTTTGTTCCATCTTTAACCCTTAATGTTTCTGAGTAGATGAATTATGACAGGCTGAACACACTGAGCCGTCCTCTTTGTTCACGTCTCCATGCGTCCACTGGTTACCCCGTGTTTAACGTCACATTGCAATGATTTGTGGGTAATTCCCTGAGGCTAAGCCAGCACCATGCTGAGTTACAGAAAGGGTTCATAAAGGGCTCAACATGTCTGCCAGAGCCTCAAACACTCGATGATGTGACAGACGGAACTAAACCCTCACGGACTTCTCGGGAGCGCGCCTCAAAGTCCGTGAGTCCGTGAGGGGGACGTTGGGATTTGGCCTGTCTGTTTATAAAAGACCACGTGTGTCCCTTACAGGCCACCATCCTTCTCTAGCACGTCATGTGATGTTTGGTTGTTGTGTCATGTGACCTAAGGCCCCGTTCACAGCTGGTGAACATGTGAGACACAACACTGGACTTCCTGTATCTCAGCTGTCCAAAGTAGAAGCAGAAATCAAAACAATAGAGGAGTAGGCGGTCCTTAATGAGGACACGTAGACACACAGACACACGTAGACACACGGACATGCAGACACACGGACATGCAGACACACGGACATGCAGACACACGGACACATGCAGACACACGGACATGCAGACACACGGACATGCAGACACACGGACATGCAGACACACGGACATGCAGACACACGGACATGCAGACACACGGACATGCAGACACACGGACATGCAGACACACGGACATGCAGACACACGGACATGCAGACACACGGACATGTAGACACACGGACACATGCAGACACACGGACATGCAGACACACGGACATGCAGACACACGGACATGCAGACACACGGACATGTAGACACACGGACATGCAGACACACGGACATGTAGACACACGGACATGCAGACACACGGACATGCAGACACACGGACATGTAGACACACGGACACATGCAGACACACGGACATGCAGACACACGGACACATGCAGACACACGGACATGTAGACCTGTAGACACACAGAGACGCGGGCACGCTGACAGGTGTCCTCAGTGTGTCACCAGGTGTGAACGGAGCCTGTAGGTGTCACTTCCTGTCTCACCTCAACAGAGTCCTGTCTGTCAGTCTTGGGGTGGGGCAGCACCAGTGTCAGCTCCGCCTCCTCCTCCTCCAGGTCGCTGTCTCCCTCCTCAGAGTACTCCCTCCTCCCCCTGGCCCCGCCCCCTTGTGCCTCCCCCGCGTACGAGGACGAGCTGGAGAGGCGGGGCACGAGGGCGGGGCTGCAGGGATAAGCCACGCCCCCATCGTCCACGCCGGCGAAGCAGAGCTCCTCACTGTGTGACGGAGAGCTGATGCTGTCGATGCCACTGTCCCGATTGGCCAGCTTGCCCTCAGTCTGCGAGGAGGGGAGGGACAGACGCTCCGAGGGGAGCTCTGATTGGTCGAGGAGCGGCGGCTGCTCTCTCATCTCCACGGCAACCACGTCATCCTCCGGGTGTTTCTCTGAGGCGCTGTAACCCGACTCCATGGAGAGACGCTTCTGGTGCAAGTTGTCACGACACGCCGCCGCCAGCTCATCATCGTCGTCGTCTTCATCATCGTCACCCCCCAGTGTGATGTCATCATGACCTTTGAGCTCAGAGGGCGGCTCCTCATCCGGTGGGGTCAGGGTGGGTGATGACGACGATGGTGGCGATGAAGGTCGGGAGGAGGAGGTGGGGTCGAGGAGGCGGGGACACAGAGCCCCCCCGGTGATGTCAGGAACCACGATGATCTGCTCGCTGCACACACACACACACACACACACACACACACACACTATAACGTCTCAGTTAAGCCTTTAACAATGACATCACTTCCTCCTCTGACCAATCACAACTCACCGCTCAAACTTCTCGATGAGTGATAGGACGCAGGTGGGGGAGGCGGTGCCATCTTCGCGAGTGGGCGGATTCCGTACTCCCCGGGGCTCCGCTGGGAGGGGTCTGCAGGGCGGGGGAGGGGGGAGGGGCTTGTCAGGCACCCGGAGGCGTGGCCTCGATACCCCCGCCTGCTGCTGGAGGTGGGGGGGCTTCGGGGGGACTGTGGAGGATCAATACGTGTCCTTGATCATGTCTTTAAATAAATGTAAATATTCAAATGTAAATAGAGTTTGTTACCCTGAGGTTTGGGTCCGGGCAGCGGCGATCTGCTCTTGCTTGGTGGTGTTATTGTGGTAGCTGGCAGCTCCGGCGGCCCAGAGTCGTTGAGCAGCGGTCGCCTGTTAGCGGAGCCGCGGGGCTCTGTTAGCGGAGCCCCTCCTTCCAGGGAGGCGGGGCCCGATGACGAGGAGCTGGACCCCTGTGGAGCGTCGGCGTCTAGCGCCCCCTGGTGGCCGCACGGAGAGCAGGACGGCTCCAGAGACACACTCTGAGTCAGCAAACTAGGACTGGAGGAGGAGGGACCTGAGGGGAGGGGGGACAGAATGGTGACCATATGACATAGAGCAGCGCCCCCATCCACCGGGCGGTCCGTGGGTCATATGGTACCGGGCCCCACAGAAAGAATAAATAACTGATATTATTTCCATTTGATTGATGATCAGAGTCTGAAGGAGGAGACAGAAGAAGAGCTACACCTTCCAAGAAACAGAAAGCTTCATCTAACAGACAATATCAGGAGTAATTCTGAACCGCCAAACCCGCTCTGCAGAATATGTGTCGACAGGAAGATCAGCTGCTGGAGATTGTAAATGACGGCGGCCTTAAAAGTATGTTTGAGACAACAACTCTGTTTATTCTCTCCAGCGCTCTCTGACTTTAATTGTATTCATAATAAAGTTATTGAGGGAAACACCAGATCATGAAAACACAAATCTTTCTAATAAATGTAGAAAGTTGTTTGTGTTCCTTTTGTTGTTCAGACTACAATGAACATTTATTTAAACCAGATGTTGAATCAGAAACCTAATCAAATATAAACTAGAGTTTATTCTGTGATCTGTCTTCACTGTTTACATGTTGAACAACATCTCATCAGTCCGATCGGCTGCAGCGTCCAATCACAGGACTGATGAACAATGAGGGGGCGTGTCGGCCGTTAAAACACTTCCTGGAAGTCTGTTCTCGTGGGTCCTCAGAGGTCCCTCCGCCCTCCTCAGAGCAGGAATAAGAGCTTTGGGACGGCCGTCAATATGGCGGAGCAGAACAACTTCCGGTTTGAGCAAGGAGCGAGGAAATGACAATTAAGTCTTAAAGCTGCATTACTCTAGTGTCCACCAGGGGGCGACTCCTCTGGTTGTATAGAAGTCTATAGAAAATGACTCTACTTCTCTCTTGATTTATTACCTCAGTAAACATTGTAAACATGAGTTTATGTCTCAATCTCTAGTTTCAAGTCTTCTTCAATACAGCATGATGTTCATTTAGTACATTATGGTCCATTTAGAGTCACACAGACCATAAAGCAGGGGATGCTTTAGGGCGGGGCTACACGCTGATTGACAGGTCTCCACCAGAGACGTATACGGCGTCTCTACGTCACTCTGGTCAGCCGAGCGCAGCGCCGCAACTCCTGCACATCATCAGCACAACAATCTACACGAGCGAGTTGCCTGCCTCCCCAGCCTGCCCAAATTCATCCACATCTCAAAATTGCTCTGATCCCTAAACAACAAGGGCCTCTTACTCAGTGAATTCATAACTGACAATAATCTGGACTTTCTCTGTTTAACTGAAACATGGCAAAACCAACGGGACTACTTTTCACCAAACCAAAACACCCCCCCTGGATATTTATACATGGACAAGCCACGCCTCCATGGGCGTGGTGGTGGAATAGCCACAATTTTTCGCAAAGACATCACTACAAGTGCAATAACCATCCCGGCTCCCTCCTCATTTGAACACCTGTCTGGTCCCAAACCCCTGGTTACTGCAGTCATTTACCGCCCCCCAAAACCTAACCCTGCTTTCCCTTCTGACCGGTCTGAATTTCCCAAACAACTTTGCGCCATCTCTCCATCCATTCTGCTGCTCGGTGATTTTAACATACACGTTGACTCATCTGACTCCAAAACTTCTACAGAACTCCTGGACATCTTTAACTACTTCAACATCACCCAACATGTCGACTTTCCCACCCATAACAAAGGACACACACTTGATCTGGTCTGCATCTCCGGCATTACCATCAGCAATCTAACCAGCATCGACCTCACCATCTCTGACCACCTGGCTATCAGCTTGGACATAGACATCCCCACCCCCCATGTTAAGCAGAATCACACCATAACATTCTGGAACATCAAGTCAATCAACATCTCCTCGCTCTCCTCCACCTTGGCTGCCACCGTCACTGCCCTGGTCAAGTACTATGATGATGCACTCTCCTCCTGTCTTGACGTCATCGCCCCCAAAAATCCAAACTCATCTCCTTCACCCACTCCGCCCCCTGGTACACTGACCGACTTCGCCTCCTCAAAGCACAGGGCCGTCAACTGGAACGTCTTGCCAACAAAACTGGACTTACTGTTCACCTGGATGCCTTCAAACTCCACCAACAACAATATAAAGATGCCCTGAACACCGCTCGCTCCTCTCACTACTCCTCCATCATCCAATCCATGGACACCATCTCCACCTCCTTCACCACCAGCAAATGCAACTCATTTCTATCCTTCTTAAATGACAAAATCATCGCAATACACAACCAGCTGGCAGCCCCCACTACCCCCCCAAGCCATCAACATGACTCTCCCCTACTTCCAAGCCACTCACTCTCATCCTTCAGTTCAATCACTGAAATGGACCTCTCCTCCATACTCTCCAGCATGAAGACCTCCACCTGTGCCCTTGACCCCCTCCCCTCTTCCTGCAACCCGGCACCCTACCCTCCACTGCTAACCCGGCACCCTACCCTCCACCTGCTAACCCGGCACCCTACCCTCCGCCTGCTAACCCGGCACCCTACCCTCCGCCTGCTAACCCGGCACCCTACCCTCCGCCTGCTAACCCGGCACCCTACCCTCCGCCTGCTAACCCGGCACCCTACCCTCCGCCTGCTAACCCGGCACCCTACCCTCCGCCTGCTAACCCGGCACCCTACCCTCCACCTGCTAACCCGGCACCCTACCCTCCGCCTGCTAACCCGGCACCCTACCCTCCGCCTGCTAACCCGGCACCCTACCCTCCGCCTGCTAACCCGGCACCCTCTGTAAAATGATCTCAAAACAACAATAAAACCAACAGATTGACAAAAAATTACAGAAACTATAGAAGTCAATAGATTAAACTCAGAGTAGCTGTACCGTCTCTGTACTGGACAACAGGAGGGTTTACTCGAAATGTTTTTGCCGTTAAGGTGATTCGAGTGTTCATCGATGAGGTTCTGGTAGTCACTGAGGAGGTTGTACTTTATATTGATGAGCTTGTAGTTTCCATTGATGCGGTTCTAGTGTTCACTGATGAGGTTCTAGTGTCCATTTATCAGGTTTTAGTATACATTGATGAGGTTCTACATGCCCTTGAGGTGATTCTAGTGTTCATTGATGAGGTTCTAGTGTTCATCAAAGAGGTTCTAGTGTCCATTGATGAGGTTTTTGTGTTCATCAATAAGGTTCTAGTGTTTATTGATGAGGTTCAATTGTTCATTTATCAGGTTCTAGTTCACATTGATGATGTTCTTGGGGTCATTGATAAGTTCTAGTGTTCATTGATGAGGTTCTACATGCCGTTAAGGTGATTATAGTGTTCATCGATGAGGTTCTAGTGTTTATTGATGAGGGTCTGGTAGTCACTGAGGAGGTTGTAGTTTATATTGATGAGGTTCGAGTGTTAATTTATACGGTTCTAGTGTTCATTGATGTGGTTGTAGTTTACAATTATGAGGTTTTAGTTTACATTGATGTGGTTCTAGTGTTCACTGATGAGGTTCTAATGTTCACTGATGAGGTTGTAGTGTTCACTGATGAGGTTCTAATGTTCACTGATGAGGTTGTAGTGTTCACTGATGAGGTTCTAATGTTCACTGATGAGGTTCTAATGTTCACTGATGAGGTTCTAATGTTCACTGATGAGGTTGTAGTGTTCACTGATGAGGTTGTAGTGTTCTCTGATGAGGTTCTAATGTTCACTGATGCGGTTGTAGTGTTCACTGATGAGGTTGTAGTGGTCTCTGATGAGGTTCTAATGTTCACTGATGAGGTTGTAGTGTTCACTGTTGAGGTTCTAATGTTCACTGATGCGGTTGTAGTGTTCTCTGATGAAGTTCTAATGTTCACTGATGCGGTTGTAGTGTTCACTGATGAGGTTGTAGTGTTCTCTGATGAGGTTCTAATGTTCACAGATGAGGTTGTAGTGTTCACTGTTGAGGTTCTAATGTTCACTGATGCGGTTGTAGTGTTCTCTGATGAGGTTCTAATGTTCACTGATGAGGTTGTAGTGTTCACTGATGAGGTTGTAGTGTTCTCTGATGAGGTTCTAATGTTCACTGATGAGGTTGTAGTGTTCACTGATGAGGTTCTAATGTTCACTGATGCGGTTGTAGTGTTCTCTGATGAAGTTCTAATGTTCACTGATGAGGTTGTAGTGTTCACTGATGAGGTTCTAATGTTCACTGATGCGGTTGTAGTGTTCACTGATGAGGTTGTAGTGTTCTCTGATGAGGTTCTAATGTTCACAGATGAGGTTGTAGTGTTCACTGTTGAGGTTCTAATGTTCACTGATGCGGTTGTAGTGTTCTCTGATGAGGTTGTAGTGTTCACTGATGAGGTTGTAGTGTTCACTGATGAGGTTCTAATGTTCACTGATGAGGTTGTAGTGTTCTCTGATGAGGTTCTAGTGTTCAGATGAGTTTCTAGTGTTTACTGATGAGGTTCTACATGCCCTTAAGGTTGTTCTAGTTCTAGGTCAGTGATTCTCAACTGGTGGGTCGCGACCCAAAAGTGGGTCGCGGACCCGTTTTCAGTGGGTCGCGGGCCTTTGACTGACAAAAATATATATATATATTTTATTTTGAAGGGCATTTTTTATGCAGCGGAATTATTCCAGCATTTACGGCACTTGTTCAGCTGTGCAGGAAAAACACCGACCAATGCGTTGTGAATCACATCAGGTGATGCAGCTCATCCAATCAAATATGGGTATTGTGACGAGTTTCCTGACTTGAGTGAGATGTTCACACACTGTGACACACGGGGAGAGACGAGGATACAGAGAGCAGAGCAGGACTATTGAGCTGTGAAAGTCAAATCACAGGACATACAAATATATACCAGTTGATAACCACTGTTCTAGGTGATAGTAGCCTGGAGGAGGTTTTAGTACTCAGGAGGTTCAAGGAGTCTTGTAAATGGTTCTAGTTATCCGTTAGAAGATTCTAGAGCTGGCAGGTGGCTCTAAAGGGTAAATAAAGCTCCGGTTTGGTACAGAAACATTTTTGTTGGTAATATTTGATGAAATTCTATTTACATCCTGACAGCAATCTGATGAAAAAGAAAAGCATCTGTCATTTGTGGCTGTCTACCGAAGGTCAGCAGAGATCTGTGAGCTAGACGCTGATTGGATGAGAGGTGGAACCACTGAGCTGTTTCTGTGTTCTGGTACCGACCGCGCTTCAAGAGGTTAAAGATGGTCCTTCAGGGACTCAGAGGTTTTGGTGGTCACAAAGTCCTCAAGGTTGTTTCCGTGGTTCTAGTGGGTCTTTAGGAGACCTTTAGAGTCTTTGAGGTCTGGGATCTCATGGCAGACTAGACCTCCAGACGAGGTCTGAACCATTTGATTCAACACGAGTTCTCATGACCCAGATCTGATATCAGATCCAGATCATAGGTCTACATGTGAGGAGCAGAACGACAGCATGTCGGACACATCCTATCATTTACACCATCCTAAGGGTTAAAACACTGTGTGCCTGTGTTACTGTGTGTGTGTGTGTGTGTGTGTGTTACTGTGTGTGTGTGTGTGTGAGAGAGGGGGGGTGTCCGTCTGTCTGCAGAAACAAAACGACACTCATCACTCACACCATCTTAATCAGCATCCATGATTCAAATCAATGGATTAAGAGCTGATCAATAAAATCACACACACACAGTAACACGCGCACGCGCACACACAGTAAAACACGCACGCACACACACACACACAGGGCAGCTTGGATTCTGTCTGTCTGGTGAAATCAAACATGCTGATCAGCTGACATCGGTCGGATCATGAATATTAGTGATGAAATATAATAATGATCACATCATCGGTTGCGTTTCAACAGATGTGATTGGGGATCGAACATCTGCATCATGCCACACTACCCGACATTCACTGCGGCGAGATGTCGGTCAGTGTGTGTGCACGTGCACGACACCCTTTGGGAGCGTGCGTATGTCACAGGTTACTATGAATAAACAGATGTATTCTCAAAAATGAAGATAAAACTCGAGAAGACGCAGCAGTGCGACGCGGCTGCAGCTCGGCGCGCGCTCGTGTGTGTGTACGCGCTCGTGCAGCAAGGCGATCAGCAGGTAAATGGGTACACGGTGCAGATATATACATGTACACGCAGTACACAGTACTCGGTACTCACCTCTCAGGCTGCTTCTGTCCATGTACATCGCGCAGCAGAACACGAATCCGGTCATTAAAGAGAGTGTTGGGGAGAGAGAGCGGCTCTCCCGGTCCACGCACGAGGAAGAAACACGCGCGCACACACACACAAACCGACCGGTCCGCCTCACGGACCGACGAGCTGTGGCTTCAGGACGGGTAACGAGGTTAGATCCGCTCGGTTTGGTTCTGAGGGCTGCCCGGTGTGTGAGCGGAGAGAGAGAGAGGGGGGGGGGGAGGGGGCGGTCCCTCTCGCTCCACCATTTTGGTTGCCATGACAACAAATTAAGAGCGATATGTGTGTGTATGTGTGTATATGTGTATGTATGTATGTATATATGTATGTGTGTGTATGTGTATGTATATGTGTATGTGTGTATGTGTATATGTATGTGTGTGTATGTATGTATGTATGTATGTGTGTGTATGTATATGTGTATGTATGTATATATGTATGTGTGTGTATATATGTGTGTGTGTATGTATATGTGTATGTATGTATATATGTATGTGTGTGTATGTGTGTGTATATATGTATGTGTGTGTATGTGTGTGTGTGTATATATGTATGTGTGTGTGTAGGTATGTATGTATATATGTATGTGTGTATATATGTATGTGTGTGTATGTATGTATGTGTGTATGTGTGTGTATATATGTATGTGTGTGTATGTATGTGTGTGTATATATGTATGTGTGTGTGTAGGTATGTATATATGTATGTGTGTGTATATATGTATGTGTGTGTATGTGTATGTATATGTATGTATGTATGTGTGTGTATGTATGTATGTATGTGTGTATATGTATGTATGTGTGTGTATATATGTATGTGTGTGTATGTGTATGTATATGTATGTATGTATGTGTGTGTATGTATGTATGTATGTGTGTATATGTATGTATGTATGTATGTATGTGTGTATATATGTATGTGTGTCAAGTTCTCCCCTTCTTTGTGCAATCTCCACTTGAAGGAGTTGGACATCTACCCAGAGTTGCTGGACTTCACTCAATAACCACACTTTTCTTTTCCTCTTATCTTCTTTTATTTTGTGATTTCAAGGTTTCAGGTAAGTCGGTACTTTGCAAGTAAGCAAGTAGTTTGCAAACAAGCAGGTAGGTGAAAAACCTTTTGAACCAATAAACAAGAAAAGGGTTGTTTTTACAATGTTCTGGAAAATATACATTTTTAACAATTATTTCCTTTTCCCTCTTAAATTAAACAAAGTGCGACATAAATTCTCCAACTGTTATTATTAATGCATTTAGGGATTTCATTAAGTTAACTTCAGATTTTAAATATTTTACATTTACTTAATTTAAACAATGCCACCACAATAATATAATATCATAATCATTTTAACTAATTTCTCTGCTACATATAAGCTCACTAAACAATCATGACATCATTACATTATGAATGAGAATCAAACATGACACACACTGGCATTTATAGGGTTAACGACCGCACTGCCGGTTCGGCCCCGTGGCTAACACTAGCGGCTATCGCCTGCACAAACATTTACTTTCAATTGTCCGCTGGGTCTCCTGATGGACTTGGTGTCTTACCGGCTGCCTCTCTGGCGTTTGTAGATCTGTTTGCACGGGGTTGGATGTTTTTGCGCTAAGCATTGCTTCAGTTTGCGGCTTCGCTTCACTTCCTTTCTTCCTTATTGATGTTGTGTGCCACCTCATTTATAGTCCGTGCGGCAACTCGGACTGCCGAAAGGTTCCTTTCCGGTTTGCAACATGAGTTCATTAATTATTTCTTTAGTTTGACTTCACACCTCCCACTCGATCTTCGCCTGGAAACGGTGTGAAGATCGACAGCTTCAAAGGCAAACTTGGTTCTCCTTTCCCTGCTGCGTTTGACTTTCTGCCTGTTCCTCTGCAGGTAATAGGACAACGAGCCGCCTGACGTCCCTGTGAAGGACGGTGGCTTGGATCTTTTCCCTCCTGATTTTGGGAATTGACTTGCCTTTCAGAGCTCTCGTGACAGGGACACAGTAGCTCGGGAAAACTCTTACATTGACGTCCCTTACAACGCCTTTATCATCTGGGGTCGTGCCGATGACTCTGCCAAGCTTGAACTGCCCTCGTAGCGCATTCTGGTCACACAGCCACACAACATCTCCAATGGCAACATTTCTTTGTTCAGTATGCCATTTGCTTCGGACAAATAAGTTTGGACCAGCGAGTTGGCTCCAGCTCCTCCAGAACTTGGTCACCTCCGACTGCATAGCTCTCAGTCTTTTGTACGGGTAGTTGTGAAAGTCAAAGGTTTTCAAGTCCCCACTTTGAGAGGCCCGGCCCAGTAGGAGAGTGTTGGGTGTGACATACTGAATGCAGTCCTCTTTGCTCTGTACTCTTGCGTCAATTGGACGCTCATTTGCTAGGTTGGCTGCGATGTAAAGAGTTGTCTGGAACTCACTGTAGCTTAGTGAAGCCTCATTCCCAAGATTCTGGAATGCCCTCTTTACAATTCGCACAGCAGCTTCTGCAGCACCATTCCTGTGTGGAGAATCGGCTGGATGGATTTTCCACTGCCACTCAGTTCCATTCCTTGCTGCGGTCTCTTCAAGGTTTGCTTTGTCTAGGTCCAAAACCCTGTAGAGCTCCTCCAGGACTGGTTTTGCTCCAATAAAATTGGTGCCTGGGTCCGACCACATCTTTCTTGGATGACCTCTGATTGCCGTGAACCTTTGATAAGCCATTAGGAAGCTTTCAGTTGACAGGGTGTTTGCCAGCTCGGTGTGAATGGCTCTGCTTGCCATGCAGCAAAAGACAACTCCCCAGACCTTAAGTGTCACTCTTTTCTTGACGTCATCTTTAACTTGGTAAGGGCCAAAGAGGTCAACTGATGTGAACTCAAATGGCGCAGCAGGTTCAGTCCTTTCTGGCGGCAAGTCAGCCATTACTTGTTGACACGTCTTTGCTTTTCCTCTCCTGCAGACCATGCAACCATCAACAACTTTTTGTGCGATCCTCCTCCCTTTAATGACCCATGCCTTCCTCCTCATTTTTAGGAGGGTTCCAGCTACTCCCTCATGACCTTCATTGTGGGCCTCTCGAGCTATCAGCTTGGACACCCAGGCGTCATAGGGTAAGAGGGGGATGCTAACTTGAGCTTCCTTGAAGCTTTGTATTCGCCCCCCACAGACCAGTAGCCCAGTGTCTTTGTCTTTGTGGACCACAAGCCTGTCTAACGTAGTGCCAGGGAAGGTTGTGTTTTCTTGCGCTGCAAGAAAAATGTCTCTCAGGGCATCCTCTCGTTCCCTTACAGAGATGACTCCTGTGGAGGAGATTGCCTCCCACTTTGGACTCTCCACAGCTTGGCTTCCTTTGCCAAACAGTTTAGCTGCCCTCCAGATCCATGCAACTGTCTTTACCAGACGGCTCAGAGTGCTGTATCTCCTGACATCCACCAGCGTTTGGATTGCAGACCCTGCAGGTAGCCTCCGTTGCTCTGTTTGTGCCTCCTGTTTCAGTTTGTGTTCCACTTGCTGCTTCTTAGCCTGAGCTCTGGTCAGTGCAGCAGCATATGCCTTTTTTTGAAGTTTTGTGACGTTCTCCCTGGCAGTGGCTGCGAGTTCTTTGGCTGATGTGATTGGCCACTCCTCCACTGGCAAGCTTAGAAACTTTGGACCTTTTTGCCACTCTGAGTCCTCATCGAGATCTTGATGGCTGGCTCCTCTTGTTATAATGTCGGCAATGTTTTGTGGGCCAGGAATCCACCACCAATCCTGGACCCTTGTGTTGCTTTGAATCTCCCCGATCCTATTTGCGAAGAATGTTTGATAGCCATAGCTTTCCCGTTGTATTGCACCAAGGATGGTCTGGCTATCAACAAAATGGTACCACCTCTGAATCTGGATTCGGCTGTGCAGTTCAAAGTACTTTTTCAGCCGTGAGGCAAACACTGCTCCACACATTTCTGCTTTGACAGCATCCCCTCCTTGATCCAAAGGAGTAAGTTTTGCTTTGGACTCCACCAGCCGGATGACCGGGCCCTGGTCTGAACTCCATCGGAGGTACATCACTGCTCCATAAGTATCCTCGCTACCGTCAGAGAATGTGATCGCCAGGGGACCATCAGTAAAGCTTGGGGGAGTCAGTGCTCTGGTGAACTTGACTTTGGCAAGTTGGCCGTACTCCTCAAAGAGCTTTATTGCGTCCTCCCTGAGTGCATCTGAGAGCGCAGTATCCCATGAGTCCTTTACAGGTGCACTTCCACCCTTTGCTTCCTGGAATGCCCTACGTACCAGGATAGCTCCCTTCTGCTTGATGGGAGTTACCAGGCCGACTGGATCATACAGCCCTGACACTTGGCTCAGCAGTGCTCGCCGAGTCAGGGGGTTGGGTGTTTGGGCTCTTATCTGCTCCTGCAGAAGGTTTTGGCTGAGTCTCATCTTTTTCTTTCTCTTTGAGAAGTTTATTCCCACCATGACATGGAGTTTGTCCTCTTCTACCATGTAGCCAAGGCCGAGTGCTTTATTATCCTCCTCTCGCATCTGGTTTGGTAAGACCATGGTCTTTTCCGCAGCCTTTTCCAGCTTGTCACTGCACTCTTTCCTCCCACTTTGCTCAGAATAAACCCAAGGTTTGAGCTCGAACCCGCCAGCTTTCAGAATCTGTTGCACATTCGCCGTGATGGTTTTCAGCTGGTCTAAGTCATTGTGGGACGTGAGAATGTCATCAACGTAGCTGTCTTCTTGAATAACCTGCCGTTCCTCTTTGAGGTGAGTGAAAGGTGGGAGGTTGGCAGTTTCACGCATTGCAAGCTGTGCGATGCATCCTGCTGGCTTGTCACCGATGTTTACCCTGGTGATTGCATATTCCCCCAGCTCTTCGTCCTCTGAATCACGCCAAAGGAATCTATGCAGGTGCATCTCCTTTTCTTCCAGCCAGACTGAGTTATACATCTTCTTTATGTCCCCCAGAGCAGCATGCACTCCACCCCTGAATCTCAGGAGCACTGCACGAATCTGGTTGAGGACATCCGGGCCTTTCATCAGTAGGTCGTTCAGGCTCACACCTCTGAACTTTTGACTACTGTTCCAAACAAGTCTCACAGGGGTTGTGACAGAGTGGGGGTTTGGAGCAATGAGGTGACTCACATACCATACTGGCCCATGCCAGTTGATCACTGTGTCTCTGGATAACTTGGTTGCAGCTTTCCGATCTATCATGTCATGGACTTGAGCAGTATAGGCAACTTTCCATTCAGGTTCTTTGGCCAGTTGCTTTTCCGTCCTGAGGAATGTGGCCTCCACAGTCCTTTTATTGTTCGGCAGGGAGTCTGGGTTCCCTACCCATGGATATCTGGTATGCCAGTGTGGTTCTTTGCTGTGGGCGTCTCCTGTGACGTAGGTGAGACCCTCTTTCACCACTTGGAGTTCTCGCTCCTCGGCAAGAGTCATTTCCTTGCCACCCGGCTGACAGTTCCCACAGCGGCAGCCTCCACACTTTGGCTCACATCCTGCGCCGATGCTGTCCCATCTCCACCACTTTAAAAAGTCTTGGTTGATGGCTGAAGTGCTTGATTCACAGAGCTGGATGGTGCCTTGATTATTTGCCAGCGGACCCTCTGGGACCATGCTGGTGAGTTGTTCCTCATATCTTGCAGCCGCTGCTCTCATCGACCTCGCAAAGTGTGTCTTCGACATGTGAGCTGACACGGTGAGTTCTTCAAAGAGTTCAGGATGCGTTCCTCCCACTGTTTTCCCCAGTGGACCGTCCCACAGCACAAGGTCTCCAACAGCTCTGATCCTCTGTGGCGCTAGTTGACCTTCTTTGTGGCTAATGAGCAGACTTATTTCTTTAGGTCTCCGGAGTTCATCCAGCGGTGTATCTGGGAAGAATCTCTGGAGCTCCTTTGGTTCCACATGTTTGTGTATCTCTGCAATGCTGTCCAGTCCATAACACACCAATTGGTGGGCTCTGAGAGTGCCTTTTGGTGTCTTCACTCTGATCTTGAGGAGGTATCGTTTCGTCTCTACACGAACCTCCATGCCCCCAACTCCATGGACGACAAGTGCGACTTCTTCATTTTTGAGGTTTAGCCTGCTTGCAGTCTTGTGGGTTATGTAATTGGTGTCAGAAGCCAAATCGATTAATGTTCCAATTTTCTGCCCAGCGTTTGCTGTGACCTCAACAAGCATCATCAGTACTGGCAGCTCTTGAAGTCCGCTTTCCCCTAAAAGGCTTGGTTGGTCTTTGACAGTATTGAAAGCCCTGGATGCAGTATTGGAAAACACATTTCGGCATTGGTTTGCCAATTCAGGTGAGAGTTTCCCGAAGAAGCCCTCCTGCTCCTCTGTGTACTTCCTCCTGCCTTTATCCCCTTCCGGACCGAACCTGCTCCTCTTCTGACCATCGCTGCTTCTCTTCTGACCATCGCTGCTTTTCTTTGCCTCAGCGTTGGGGCACAGATAGAAGTGATGCTCAGGAGTATCTGCATCCTTGCAGTCCTGGTTTCTGCACAGGAATCCAGGTTTGCACTGTGAGCCATCGCCATGAACCTCCAAACATCTTTTACATGCTCCCAACCTTTTTACTGCAGCTCTCTTCTCTGCTAGTTTCAGCGCTCGGAACTGTCTGCAAAAATAGATCTTCCACTTGTGTTTTACATCACTGCAGACCACACACCCTTCCTGGTCGTTGCTTGATTTGGTTGACTTGGTTCTGGCATATCTTGGCTCCAGCTTGGTTTCTCTCTTGCTTGGCTCTTCCTCCATCAGTTGCTCAAGCTGTTCATATATGCTCTCCTGGTCTTTGAGGAATGCCAAGAGACCGTCGAACCGACCTCTTGAAGTCACATCATTCCTCTTGTCAGCTGCATACACAAGCCATTCCTTCTTGAGTGTCTCCGGGAGTTTACTTTCAATGGACTTAGTCACAAGGGGATTTTTTATAGCACCTGTGTCTCCAAGGTCACTCAAATCTTGAAGTGCTTTTTCCACAGTTTTAATTAAGTCGACGATTTTCCGTGGCTGGTGACTTTTGACAGCTGGCATCTTCTGTATCTCCTCCACTATTTCTATGGCAATGGATGTTTGGTTGCCGTAGCGGTTCTCTAGCACACGGAAGATGTCATCAGATGTGTTGTAAGCCGTGAGCCGAAGGTCTCGTGTGATCTTATCCTCCAGGCTGTCCAGTAGCTGGACCTTTTTCACTTCTTTTGAGCCCGTTGGCTCTCCCTGACTCTGCAGCGCTTCCCAGTCCTTCTTCCACCTGTGAAAATCACGTTTGATGCCACCAAACTTGGGGAGGGCTGTTGGCTTTAGCTTGATGGTTGGTATCCGATAATTAGATGTAGCTCTCACCTGGGCTTGTCTATCAGTATCCTCCTTTATGGTTGCTTGTATGAAGTCAGCCTTTCTGGAGACCATCAAGGGGACGTGAAGTTCGAGCTCTCTCACATGCCTCTGAAGCTCCCCCTGAGCCTCTGGTGGGGCCCACTGCTTCCATCGGCCATGCGTGTCCTTTGCTGTTCCTACCAACCCTTTCAGTTGGTCCAGCATGAATTGATACGCTTCCTGGTTAATGTTTGGTTGCACAGCAGCGACGCGTTCGCATGCTGCCTCTGCTGCTTGTAGTGCTATAGACATTTCCCTACTTCCCAAATTGACCCAAAGAGTCTTCTGGAGCAACCTCTTGACCTCCTTCAGCTTCTCTTGGCACTCATTTGTAGTTTTTTCCAGGTCGGCTTTTTCCTGCTCCGTTAACATGACTTCATCCGTTTCCAGCTCTGCTTCGAGATCTGCAATAAAGCCAGCTTCCAGCTCATCATTTGCCTCCATGACGTTCTCTCCTAGTGCCTTGAGTTTGTTGAAACTGTCTCTGAGCTCTTCTTCAGACATGTCCGTATGTGACCGGGTTATACTGTTGACCAGACGGGAAAACACTCTTTTGGCTGTAGTTCTTTCAAGTTTCAATTGTTCAACTGATTTTCCAGCTTCTTGATTAGCCATGTTTACTTTTATTTTTAAGGTTCTTTAATTGTGAATTTGACAAGTGGAGTTTCCAATGGCGCCTTTACTGTTGCTTATGGTGCTTTATCCTCCACTCTTTTTCCTTTCCAGGATTCCAGGTTTTTTGCTCCTGCTGTTCCAGCTTTAAGCTCCTGTACTTTTCCCTGGCCAGCTTTATGGTACTGGCGGTTTTTCACTGCCAAGTTCTCCCCTTCTTTGTGCAATCTCCACTTGAAGGAGTTGGACATCTACCCAGAGTTGCTGGACTTCACTCAATAACCACACTTTTCTTTTCCTCTTATCTTCTTTTATTTTGTGATTTCAAGGTTTCAGGTAAGTCGGTACTTTGCAAGTAAGCAAGTAGTTTGCAAACAAGCAGGTAGGTGAAAAACCTTTTGAACCAATAAACAAGAAAAGGGTTGTTTTTACAATGTTCTGGAAAATATACATTTTTAACAATTATTTCCTTTTCCCTCTTAAATTAAACAAAGTGCGACATAAATTCTCCAACTGTTATTATTAATGCATTTAGGGATTTCATTAAGTTAACTTCAGATTTTAAATATTTTACATTTACTTAATTTAAACAATGCCACCACAATAATATAATATCATAATCATTTTAACTAATTTCTCTGCTACATATAAGCTCACTAAACAATCATGACATCATTACATTATGAATGAGAATCAAACATGACACACACTGGCATTTATAGGGTTAACGACCGCACTGCCGGTTCGGCCCCGTGGCTAACACTAGCGGCTATCGCCTGCACAAACATTTACTTTCAATTGTCCGCTGGGTCTCCTGATGGACTTGGTGTCTTACCGGCTGCCTCTCTGGCGTTTGTAGATCTGTTTGCACGGGGTTGGATGTTTTTGCGCTAAGCATTGCTTCAGTTTGCGGCTTCGCTTCACTTCCTTTCTTCCTTATTGATGTTGTGTGCCACCTCATTTATAGTCCGTGCGGCAACTCGGACTGCCGAAAGGTTCCTTTCCGGTTTGCAACATGAGTTCATTAATTATTTCTTTAGTTTGACTTCACAATGTGTGTGTATGTGTATGTGTGTGTATGTACGTATGTGTGTGTATATATGTATGTGTATGTATGTATGTATATATGTATGTGTGTGTATATATGTATGTGTGTGTATATGTGTATGTGTGTGTATATGTGTATGTGTGTGTGTATGTGTGTGTGTATGTGTGTGTGTATGTATGTATGTATGTGTGTATACGTGTATGTATGTATGTGTATGTATGTGTGTGTATATATGTATGTGTGTATGTATGTGTGTGTGTGTGTATGTGTGTGTGTGTGTATGTGTGTGTATGTATGTATGTATGTGTGTGTATATATGTATGTGTGTATGTATGTGTGTGTGTGTATGTATGTGTGTGTGTGTATGTGTGTATGTATGTATGTATGCATGTGTGTGTGTGTGTGTATATATATATGTATGTGTCTGTGTGTATATATGTATGTGTGTGTGTGTGTGTGTGTGTGTGTATATATATGTATGTGTCTGTGTGTATATATGTATGTGTGTGTGTGTGTGTGTGTGTATAACTAATAAAGACACACAGTGATCACCACTGTAGAGTGTTTCTCTCTGTAGTCTGTTAAACTGTGTTCTGTTTATAAGCTCAGGATCCATTTCTACTGGCGGGATGCGATCGTCTTATTTATGAATTATTTGCGTCTGTACGTTTTGAAATTCGGATTGTGACGTCATTATTAAATAACCCAGAATATGATTATTGTTTCTCTTAAATGATAAAACTCATCAAACCCGACAATCAGGAATGATCCGCCTCACATGACTGAATGAAATGATAAATTATGTAAAAACGGTTTCAGCTCTCTGACTTTAATTGTATTCATCATGATCAAATATAAAGTTTGAGTTTAATCTGTGATCCGTCTTCACTGTTTACATGTTGAACATCTCATCAGTCCGATCGGCTGCAGCGTCCAATCACATGACTGATGAACAATGAGGGGGCGTGTCGGCCGTTAAAACACTTCCTGGAAGTCTGTTCTCGTGGATCCTCAGAGATCCCTCCTCTCTCCTCTCTCATCACCAGGTTAGTTAAACCAGTTTAGTTAAACCAGTTTAGTTGAGTTAAACCACATCACCAGGTTGGTTAAACCAGTTTAGTTGAGTTAAACCAGATCACCAGGTTGGTTAAACCAGTTTAGTTCAGTTAAACCAGATCACCAGGTTAGTTAAACCAGTTTAGTTGAGTTAAACCAGATCACCAGGTTAGTTAAACCAGTTTAGTTGAGTTGAACCACATCACCAGGTAGGTTAAACCAGTTTAGTTGAACCACATCACCAGGTTGGTTAAACCAGTTTAGTTGAGTTGAACCACATCACCAGGTTGGTTAAACCAGTTTAGTTGAGTTGAACCACATCACCAGGTTGGTTAAACCAGTTTAGTTGAGTTGAACCACATCACCAGGTTGGTTAAACCAGTTTAGTTGAGTTGAACCACATCACCAGGTTGGTTAAACCAGTTTAGTTGAGTTGAACCACATCACCAGGTTGGTTAAACCAGTTTAGTTGAGTTGAACCACATCACCGGGTTGGTTAAACCAGTTTAGTTGAGTTGAACCACATCACCAGGTTGGTTAAACCAGTTTAGTTGAGTTGAACCACATCACCAGGTTGGTTAAACCAGTTTAGTTGAGTTGAACCACATCACCAGGTTGGTTAAACCAGTTTAGTTGAGTTGAACCACATCACCAGGTTGGTTAAACCAGTTTAGTTGAGTTGAACCACATCACCAGGTTGGTTAAACCAGTTTAGTTGAGTTGAACCACATCACCAGGTTGGTTAAACCAGTTTAGTTGAGTTGAACCACATCACCAGGTTGGTTAAACCAGTTTAGTTGAGTTAAACCAGATCACCAGGTTGGTTAAACCAGTTTAGTTGAGTTAAACCAGATCACCAGGTTAGTTAAACCAGTTTAGTTGAGTTAAATCAGATCACCAGGTTAGTTAAACCAGTTTAGTTGAGTTAAACCAGATCACCAGGTTAGTTAAACCAGTTTAGTTGAGTTGAACCAGATCACCAGGTTAGTTAAACCAGTTTAGTTGAGTTAAACCAGATCACCAGGTTATGTTGACCTCTGAGTGAAACAGGCCTCCGGGCCTGAAAGAGACAGTACGCATGTTGTTGTCAGTATCATCACCGTGTTCCTACAGCTCAACAGGCTGGTCCCTGCAGCGGAACAAGCGCTCCTGACCTGCAGACAGAGAAACCGCTGATGTAACTCCACCCCACAGCTGGGTCAGGTCATGATGAACAAAATCAAACACACCCCTGTTTAAGAGCTGCTGATCCTGTAGAGCAGACAGACAGATGGGTGACCAAAACAAACACCCTCCAGGTCTACAGCGTCCACGCTTGAATCAAACACACCCCCACCGATCGGTGTTACTTAAAACAAACACCCATCAAACGCACCCTCAGGTTACTGAACTGTCCGTGCTGAGAGACAGTTAAACTCCACCCGTCTGTGAGTGGGAAAAACAAATGCACCCAAACATTTCAATACATCTGGATGAAGGAAAAACAAACGCACCCTCTGATTGTCCAGTAGGGGAGGAGATAAACTGCTGGCCCTCCCCCTCAGAGCAACAGTGAGCGACTTAGTGACCAGCGTGCTGGTCCACCCCCCCGGGACTATGAACGGAGAGTCTTTGTACTAAGCTCAGCTGTTGGTCTGGTTTGAAGGACGGTAACAGTTTTATGTTCACGAGATTTAATGAACGAGATGCGAGGATGGAATTGAACCAGCGACGTTATAATTATGTGTTGTCCGTCCGTCCACCCCCCCCCCCCCCCCGGCCTATTTTTAACCCTCAGCTCTTGGTTCATATCTACATTCTGCTGCTGCTCGGCATGCTGGGAGGTCAACAAGGACGCTGCATCGACTTCACACGTTGGGCTTTGTGTGTAAAACGTGTCACGTTTGTTGTGTATCTGATGTGTGATGCAGTTTATAACAGCTGATGGAGAAGCATGAGAACCCTAAAGATACAGAAACACACTTCACTGCTAAGAACACGGGTTTAAAGCTAAAACTGTCCGAGGCACAAATGAATCGACTCCAGGATATTATTTGTCCTTTAAATTTAGAGAATAAAGTTTTTCCTTGGAATTGTTTCAAATGAAAAACTTACATAAGACAATTAAAATGTTCTGTTCTCTACCCGCCCGCTCGGGCACTCTTGTCTAACATGAGGAGGAGGAGGAGGAGGAGGAGGAGGAGCAGCGAGGTCGGTTCAGCTGCATTCCGCACAGGTAGGTCAGTCCACAGCTGTACGCTAAGGTCTCACTTTGTACTACATCACACTTTTTTCCCTTTTAAAAAGATATTTATTCTGATGGTTTCAGTTTGAGTCACTTCCTGAATCAAGAGTAGCTTCACCTCCTGTTTAGTTTCTCCTCTAAAGATTCGGGTTCGTGAGAAGAACATGCTATTTGTACTCTTTGTTCCTCCTTAAATACATATAAACACATGAAAACAATAATCGTCCAACAGGTGACCTCAGGTGTTAATTGGTCAGCTGATGTGATATTAATATTTCATTTTAATAGAAAAATGACAGATTATTATTAATAGTTTCTCTCACAGAGAAATGAGATGTTTTACATCTGATCTTTCAGGAACGAACAGATTTAGAAGTGATCCTCTGTTTCTATATTTAGAGACGAGTCGTCCGTTAGATTACATCGGTGGTTTATAGATCCTCTAGACCAGTGGTTCCTCTAGGCTAGACCAGTGGTTCCTCTAGGCTAGACCAGTGGTTCCGCTAGTCTAGACCAGTGGTTCCGCTAGTCTAGACCAGTGGTTCCTCTAGGCTAGACCAGTGGTTCCGCTAGTCTAGACCAGTGGTTCCGCTAGTCTAGACCAGTGGTTCCGCTAGTCTAGACCAGTGGTTCCGCTAGTCTAGACCAGTGGTTCCGCTAGTCTAGACCAGTGATTCCTCTAGGCTAGACCAGTGGTTCCTCTAGGCTAGACCAGTGGTTCCGCTAGTCTAGACCAGTGGTTCCTCTAGGCTAGACCAGTGGTTCTCAACTGGTCTGGCTGCAGTACATACATACATACATACATACATACATACATACATACAAAATTCAAGAGAATCCGGTCATTTTTCTAAATAAAACTTCTTTCAGACTCTGATAATCAATAAAACGGAAATAATATAAGATTTATCTTTCTGTGCGGCCCGGTACCGGTCCACGGCCCGGTACCGGTCCACGGCCCGGTACCGGTCCACGGCCCGGTACCGGTCCACGGCCCGGTACCGGTCCACGGCCCGGTACCGGTCCACGGCCCGGTACCGGTCCACGGCCCGGTACCGGTCCACGGCCCGGTACCGGTCCACGGCCCGGTGGTTGGGGACCACTGCTCTAGACCTCCTGCGGTGTCGTGAGTCGGAACATCAGTTTCACTCCGTTTAAAATCTAAAATCCACTTTTATTAACATTCATTGAAACATTCAGTTATGAAAACATACAGAGAACAAAGTGAGTCGGTTCTTCAGAGAACATCTGATCTTCTGCTCCTCAGGCTGTAACGAGGCTGACCAATCAGGAGACAGGAGAGGAGAACAAGAGGTCATGTAGACGTTTTGGTTGATTTGGTGACACCTGTCGTTACCACGGTAACACTAACAACATAATTTGTTTGAGATCTACTCCGACAGAGAAGACGAGCAACACATGTGGGCCTCTCCGAAGCCCCGCCCCATCGCTGTGATGTCAGAGCTAAAACACTAACAACCAATCAGAGAGGATTCATCTGTGTCGAATGTTCCTTTCATCGTGACGACAGAATCATGTGTCACATCAATCAATCACCTGTCACCAATCAGTGTCTATCACCTGTCACATCAATCACCTGTCACATCAATCACCTGTCACATCAATCACCTGTCACAAATCAGTCACCTGTCTGTCCTCCACCAGGATGCTGTAGACCAGAGCAGAGGAGGAGCCACGAGGACGCCTGCCTGTTCTCACTGAGGCATTCTGTGAGGGACTCTGCACTGAAGCATTGTGGGTAATGTATTGCTGCAGGGTGACGTCA
>NC_136641.1:28200519-28233019 GCF_949748355.1 Melanostigma gelatinosum | reverse complement strand
TCCGCAGCTTCTAAGCTGTCTAAAAATACGACCACATTGCTGTTCATCCGTGCTGCGGACTTCACGCTGCTGTGGCCGACAAGATCACCTACTGCCAGACTGATCTGCTCCACCGAACACCCGAACAGCGGCGGGATCCTCACCCCGTGCTTCCTGGTCAAATCAATGAGGCCCATGGCGGCGCCTAGCCGCCGACAGCTCGCGCTGATCGGCTACAAACACCCCCAAACAAAGTCCCTAAAAGTGCACACAACCCCCGTGAACCCTTCACACTACACTACACTCTCATCCCCAACATTACCCAACGAAGAAAAAATGCCGAAAAACACGTTAAATTTCGCTCTCAAAATCTCCGCTCCTGCAGCTCCGCACACCTCCGTCCACTCAGAGAGAGAGAGAGAGAGAGAGAGAGAGAGAGAGACAGGTGAGGAGAGAGAGAGCGATACAGGTGAGGAGAGAGAGAGAGATACAGGTGAGGAGAGAGAGAGAGATACAGGTGAGGAGAGAGAGAGCGATACAGGTGAGGAGAGAGAGAGAGATACAGGTGAGGAGAGAGAGAGCGATACAGGTGAGGAGAGAGAGAGCGATACAGGTGAGGAGAGAGAGAGCGATACAGGTGAGGAGAGAGAGAGAGATACAGGTGAGGAGAGAGAGAGCGATACAGGTGAGGAGAGAGAGAGAGATACAGGTGAGGAGAGAGAGAGAGATACAGGTGAGGAGAGAGAGAGAGATACAGGTGAGGAGAGAGAGAGCGATACAGGTGAGGAGAGAGAGAGAGATACAGGTGAGGAGAGAGAGAGCGATACAGGTGAGGAGAGAGAGAGAGATACAGGTGAGGAGAGAGAGAGAGATACAGGTGAGGAGAGAGAGAGCGATACAGGTGAGGAGAGAGAGAGAGATACAGGTGAGGAGAGAGAGAGCGATACAGGTGAGGAGAGAGAGAGAGATACAGGTGAGGAGAGAGAGAGCGATACAGGTGAGGAGAGAGAGAGAGATACAGGTGAGGAGAGATACAGGTGAGGAGAGAGAGAGAGAGATACAGGTGAGGAGAGAGAGAGATACAGGTGAGGAGAGATACAGGTGAGGAGAGAGAGAGAGAGATACAGGTGAGGAGAGAGAGAGCGATACAGGTGAGGAGAGAGAGAGAGATACAGGTGAGGAGAGAGAGAGAGATACAGGTGAGGAGAGAGAGAGAGATACAGGTGAGGAGAGAGAGAGAGATACAGGTGAGGAGAGAGAGAGAGATACAGGTGAGGAGAGAGAGAGCGATACAGGTGAGGAGAGAGAGAGAGATACAGGTGAGGAGAGAGAGAGAGATACAGGTGAGGAGAGAGATTTTTTTTTTTTGATTTTTTAACAAACCTTTATTATACGTTTTTTTTTTTTTTTGCTTTTTTTTTCCTTCCTCAAGTCATATGAACAAACAAAACATCGCTAAACTGCTACAATCAGTTCAGCCTTTTCCTGAACACGATACATTATCAGTCAAAACTGTTCAACAAATACGGTCCATCAAACATGAACGTGTCTGTAATTGTCTGCAGGCTGAGATCTGACTCTCACTCAGCGCCCACTTTTGTCCAGTTCTCTGTTCACTTTGTGAACTATTTTCTTGAGTCTGTATCCTTCCTGCTTCGTGAGCCCTCCTCTGTCCTTGCTCCTCATGTGAGACCTGGCAGAGCTGGAGAGCTGCTCCTTGTCCGAGAGGTAGTCCTCCACTCTGACTTTTCTCACGTTCTTACTCCTCCTCAGAAACTCCTTGATCTCCTCCACGCTGTAGCCTCCAGAGCCCCGAGAGCTGCCAGCACCGTGTGTAGAGGGCTCACTGTTTACAGCAGAGTTCTCCTCCTGACTGGACTCAGAGTCCTCCCAACCGGACTCAGGGTCCTCCTCCGGCTTGGACTCACACTCGGCTGCTCCTCCACTGTCTGTAGTTGCCACTTTCTTGGCCTGTGAGCTTCCTCTGTCTCCTCTCTGTTTCCTCTTCAGCTGAGGGGCCTTGAGCTGCTCCTCGTCTGCTTCCATGGCCACCTCCCCACCTGCCTCCACCTGTCCTCCAGTACTCTCCCTCACCTGCTGGACCTCACTTGCCCTCTCCGTCATTACCTCTTGTCCCCTACTTTTCCTCTCCTTTTCCGCCATGTGTACCCCACTTGTCCCCTCCTCCCTCACTGCCTGTGCTCCACCTGTTTCCTCAACCCTCACCTCCTTGGTCTCCCTTGTTTCCTCAACCCTCACCTCCTTGGTCCCACCTGTTTCCTCAACCCTCACCTCCTCGGTCTCACTTGTTTCCTCAACCCTCACCTCCTTGGTCCCACTCGTTTCCTCAACCCTCACCTCCTTGGACCCACTTGCTTCCCCCACCCTCACCTCCCGTGCTCCACCTGTTCCCTCTTGTCCATCCTGCTTGCCCCCGCTGGCCCCAGTACCTCCCTGGTTCCGGTCTTTGTTTGAGCCGTGTTCCCCAGGACACGCTCTGCTCAGATGCCCTTCTCTCCCACAGCTGTAACATTTAAAATCGTTCGTCTTTGCAAAGATGACGTAGTCAAAATCGCCCACAGTGATCTTGAAGCTGAGGTTGACCGGCCTGCTCCTGTCGCTGGGGACCATGAAAGCATGCCTCCTGTGAGACGACACGTGTCGCAACAGCGGAGACTGAAATCCACAGGGCATCCTTATCACCGGAGACACCACCTTCCCATGCTTGGACAGCTCTTTGGCGATGGCAGCGCCCGTTATGAATGGTGGCACGTTGGACACAGTGACTTTCACCTCGGGTGTTGCGAGAGCATACGTGGGCAGGAAGTGCTCACCCACGGATATCCCGCGCGTCAACACCACATCCGCAAGTTCAATACTGTCCAAAAAGATGACCACCGCGCTGCTCATCCGTGCTGCGGACTTCACGTGGCTGTGGCCGACAAGTTCACCCACTGCCAAACTGATCTCCTCCAACGAACACCCGAACAGCGGCGGCGGTATCTTCACGCCGTGTTCTCTGGTTAGCTCCGTCAGGCGCATGCTAGCGGTTAGCACGCCGACAGCACCTGCTGCCCGGCTGCACTCCGCTCACAAAAAAGACCCAAAAACCCGATAAAAGTACGCAAACAAAACCCGTGAACCCTGCACACCCCACTACACCATCATACCCAACATTACCCAACGAAGAAAATTGTCGAAAAAACACTTTAACTATCGCTCTCAAAACCTCCGCTCCCGCAGCTCCGCACACCTGCTTCCGCTCAGAGAGAGAGAGAGAGAGAGAGAGAGAGAGAGAGAGAGAGAGAGAGAGAGAGAGAGAGAGAGAGAGAGAGAGAGAGAGAGAGAGAGAGAGAGAGAGAGAGAGAGAGAGAGAGAGAGAGAGATACAGGTGAGGAGAGAGAGAGCGATACAGGTGAGGAGAGAGAGAGATACAGGTGAGGAGAGAGAGAGCGATACAGGTGAGGAGAGAGAGAGAGAGATACAGGTGAGGAGAGAGAGAGCGATACAGGTGAGGAGAGAGAGAGAGATACAGGTGAGGAGAGAGAGAGCGATACAGGTGAGGAGAGAGAGAGAGAGATACAGGTGAGGAGAGAGAGAGAGATACAGGTGAGGAGAGATACAGGTGAGGAGAGAGAGAGAGATACAGGTGAGGAGAGAGAGAGCGATACAGGTGAGGAGAGAGAGAGCGATACAGGTGAGGAGAGAGAGAGAGAGATACAGGTGAGGAGAGAGAGAGAGAGATACAGGTGAGGAGAGAGAGAGAGATACAGGTGAGGAGAGATACAGGTGAGGAGAGAGAGAGAGATACAGGTGAGGAGAGAGAGAGCGATACAGGTGAGGAGAGAGAGAGAGATACAGGTGAGGAGAGAGAGAGAGATACAGGTGAGGAGAGAGAGAGAGATACAGGTGAGGAGAGAGAGAGCGATACAGGTGAGGAGAGAGAGAGAGATACAGGTGAGGAGAGAGAGAGCGATACAGGTGAGGAGAGAGAGAGAGATACAGGTGAGGAGAGAGAGAGAGATACAGGTGAGGAGAGAGAGAGCGATACAGGTGAGGAGAGAGAGAGCGATACAGGTGAGGAGAGAGAGAGAGATACAGGTGAGGAGAGAGAGAGCGATACAGGTGAGGAGAGAGAGAGAGATACAGGTGAGGAGAGAGAGAGAGATACAGGTGAGGAGAGAGAGAGCGATACAGGTGAGGAGAGAGAGAGAGATACAGGTGAGGAGAGAGAGAGAGATACAGGTGAGGAGAGAGAGAGAGATACAGGTGAGGAGAGAGAGAGAGAGAGAGATACAGGTGAGGAGAGAGAGAGATACAGGTGAGGAGAGATACAGGTGAGGAGAGAGAGAGATACAGGTGAGGAGAGAGAGAGATACAGGTGAGGAGAGAGAGAGATACAGGTGAGGAGAGAGAGAGATACAGGTGAGGAGAGAGAGAGAGATACAGGTGAGGAGAGAGAGAGAGATACAGGTGAGGAGAGAGAGAGAGAGAGAGAGATACAGGTGAGGAGAGAGCGACAGTGTGTGTGTTTTACCCTGCGTGGAGTCTCTCAGGGTGACCCTCAGCTCCTCTCCGTTGTTCAGGATATCCTGCTGCACCTGTAAGGCAGCAGTCTGGGCATCAAGTAACTCCTCAGCCATCTGCCTGGTGGACTGAAGCTGTTCAGCTACACCTGCTGAACTCTCTGTCAACCTGAGACACACAGATAATTAGTGGCCAAATCCCAATGTCCTCCCTAAGCCCTGAACCCTCAAGGACTCACTGAGTCACCTGGTGAGTGGGTGAGTGTGAGAGACTGTGAGGGCTTGAGATGGTGTAAATAGGAACGGGACAGCAACATATCACGTTACCATGAAAACGACAAACTGAAAGACGTGAGCCGTACAGGTGTCTCACCTGTGCATGGTGTTCTCAGCTCGACTCTGCCAGGTGTCAGACTGCAGGAAGTGACAGATGGAGTGAGTGTGGGTGAAGAACTCGGTGTAGGTGTTAAAGGCCACGACGTCCATACCTGCCGTACACCTGCTGACCTCTGACCCCTCAGGGCATGATGGGAAATCTCTGCCAGAGCTGAGAGAGATTTATGATTCATCATCAATTTCTTTTGTTGCATGTGTGTTAAAATGATGACGTCATCGTGATGCTGTTGAACCAGTTCATTTTCAGTTTGTCTGATTAGATGAGACAAACTAGATTTGACCGTTTTCAGTTAAATAAATATTTAATTAACTGATCGGGTGATTATAAACAAATAAATTAATGTTTAAAGATGATTATTTTTCATCACGCAATAAATTTACTTTGGTAAGAAAACATGAACCCAACAGGCCACCGTAGTCCTGATAGAACATTCAAATATTCAAACTTTAAGTACAAGTACATACAGGCCAATACAAGTGAAGTATCAGAACAGCATAATATTACAGTATAAAATATATATCATAAAAATGTAATAAATAGAACATAAAGAAGATGAAAATACACAAAGAGAGGAACGGCTCATTCATATTCATGCTGTTCACCTCATGCTTCATACACAGATGTATTCATTTACTAATTTACCTGCTCAGGTGACAGAAGGTGAAACTCAGCGCCATCCGGCTCTGGCTCTCTGACGTCATGTCTCTGCAGCGCGTGTCCAGGTGCTCCAGAGCTCGCGCCCAACACCCTCCGTACCCGGACTGGGCTGCAAGGCTCCGCACGCGCCGCAGCTCCGTCCTCCCGAGCTCAGAGTCAAGACCGGATCCGAAGCAGAGACCGAGCAGCACGGAGCCGCTCAGCAGCAGCAGCGCAGACACCGGAGCCGCCATCTTGACCTGCGTGACGCGTCCAGTCTGCACAGCCAATCAGCGCCAGGTTTTCACCTGGTCAGGGGTCACCGACAGGTCACATGTCTGTCTTCACGTTCATCAAGTGTAGTACTCATCGGTCTTTGTGGACCAATACATCTGATTGTGATGTGAAGTTTATTAATTAACAACAAGAATCAGAGTTTCTGTTTAGAAGAAACCTTTAACTCCAAGTCTGAAGTATAAAGTACAACATGTAGCTCTGAGGTGTAGTACAGTATAAAGTACAACATGTAGCTCTGAGGTGTAGTACAGTATAAAGTACAACATGTAGCTCTGAGGTGTAGTACAGTATAAAGTACAACATGTAGCTCTGAGGTGTAGTACAGTATAAAGTACAACATGTAGCTCTGAGGTGTAGTACAGTATAAAGTACAACATGTAGCTCTGAGGTGTAGTACAGTATAAAGTACAACATGTAGCTCTGAGGTGTAGTACAGTATAAAGTACTACATGTACCTCTGAGACGTAGTACAGTATAAAGTACAACATGTACCTCTGAGATGTAGTACAGTATAAAGTACTATATGTACCTCTGAGGTGTAGTACAGTATAAAGTACTATATGTACCTCTGAGGTGTAGTACAGTATAAAGTACTATATGTACCTCTGAGACGTAGTACAGTATAAAGTACTATATGTACCTCTGAGGTGTAGTACAGTATAAAGTACAACATGTACCTCTGAGGTGTAGTACAGTATAAAGTACAACATGTACCTCTGAGATGTAGTACAGTATAAAGTACTATATGTACCTCTGAGGTGTAGTACAGTATAAAGTACAACATGTACCTCTGAGACGTAGTACAGTATAAAGTACAACATGTACCTCTGAGATGTAGTACAGTATAAAGTACTATATGTACCTCTGAGGTGTAGTACAGTATAAAGTACTATATGTACCTCTGAGGTGTAGTACAGTATAAAGTACTACATGTACCTCTGAGATGTAGTACAGTATAAAGTACAACATGTACCTCTGAGATGTAGTACAGTATAAAGTACAACATGTACCTCTGAGATGTAGTACAGTATAAAGTACAACATGTACCTCTGAGACGTAGTACAGTATAAAGTACTATATGTACCTCTGAGGTGTAGTACAGTATAAAGTACTACATGTACCTCTGAGATGTAGTACAGTATAAAGTACTATATGTACCTCTGAGGTGTAGTACAGTATAAAGTACAACATGTACCTCTGAGATGTAGTACAGTATAAAGTACTACATGTACCTCTGAGGTGTAGTACAGTATAAAGTACTACATGTACCTCTGAGGTGTAGTACAGTATAAAGTACTACATGTACCTCTGAGATGTAGTACAGTATAAAGTACTACATGTACCTCTGAGGTGTAGTACAGTATAAAGTACTACATGTACCTCTGAGGTGTAGTACAGTATAAAGTACTACATGTACCTCTGAGGTGTAGTACAGTATAAAGTACTATATGTACCTCTGAGGTGTAGTACAGTATAAAGTACTACATGTACCTCTGAGGTGTAGTACAGTATAAAGTACTATATGTACCTCTGAGGTGTAGTACAGTATAAAGTACAACATGTACCTCTGAGATGTAGTACAGTATAAAGTACTACATGTACCTCTGAGGTGTAGTACAGTATAAAGTACTACATGTACCTCTGAGGTGTAGTACAGTATAAAGTACTATATGTACCTCTGAGGTGTAGTACAGTATAAAGTACTACATGTACCTCTGAGGTGTAGTACAGTATAAAGTACTACATGTACCTCTGAGATGTAGTACAGTATAAAGTACTACATGTACCTCTGAGGTGTAGTACAGTATAAAGTACAACATGTACCTCTGAGACGTAGTACAGTATAAAGTACTACATGTACCTCTGAGATGTAGTACAGTATAAAGTACTACATGTACCTCTGAGGTGTAGTACAGTATAAAGTACAACATGTACCTCTGAGATGTAGTACAGTATAAAGTACTATATGTACCTCTGAGGTGTAGTACAGTATAAAGTACTACATGTACCTCTGAGATGTAGTACAGTATAAAGTACAACATGTACCTCTGAGACGTAGTACAGTATAAAGTACTACATGTACCTCTGAGATGTAGTACAGTATAAAGTACTACATGTACCTCTGAGATGTAGTACAGTATAAAGTACTACATGTACCTCTGAGATGTAGTACAGTATAAAGTACTACATGTACCTCTGAGGTGTAGTACAGTATAAAGTACATGTACCTCTGAGATGTAGTACAGTATAAAGTACTATATGTACCTCTGAGGTGTAGTACAGTATAAAGTACAACTTGTACCTCTGAGGTGTAGTACAGTATAAAGTACTACATGTACCTCTGAGATGTAGTACAGTATAAAGTACAACATGTACCTCTGAGACGTAGTACAGTATAAAGTACTACATGTACCTCTGAGATGTAGTACAGTATAAAGTACTACATGTACCTCTGAGATGTAGTACAGTATAAAGTACTACATGTACCTCTGAGATGTAGTACAGTATAAAGTACTACATGTACCTCTGAGGTGTAGTACAGTATAAAGTACAACATGTACCTCTGAGATGTAGTACAGTATAAAGTACTATATGTACCTCTGAGGTGTAGTACAGTATAAAGTACTACATGTACCTCTGAGGTGTAGTACAGTATAAAGTACAACATGTACCTCTGAGATGTAGTACAGTATAAAGTACTATATGTACCTCTGAGGTGTAGTACAGTATAAAGTACAACATGTACCTCTGAGATGTAGTACAGTATAAAGTACTACATGTACCTCTGAGGTGTAGTACAGTATAAAGTACTACATGTACCTCTGAGATGTAGTACAGTATAAAGTACAACATGTACCTCTGAGACGTAGTACAGTATAAAGTACTACATGTACCTCTGAGATGTAGTACAGTATAAAGTACTACATGTACCTCTGAGATGTAGTACAGTATAAAGTACTACATGTACCTCTGAGATGTAGTACAGTATAAAGTACTACATGTACCCCTTGACATTATACTAATAAATGTATATGTACCTGTGAGACGTAGTGGAGGTAAAGTAGAAGTACCTTGAAGTAGTACTCGTAACAGTAAATCACCAGACGAAGACGGTTCAGGGACAACAAACGCTTTTAGTTAGAAAGAAAAATAAGAAAACAGGTAAAAACTAGTTTTGTCTACAGCGACAGTGTTTTTTGAAGTTTCACTGAATCCAACCAGAGTAAAAGCAGAATATTCATCCTCAACATGAGCAACTATGAAGTCACCACACACCACGACTAAGTCTAGAAACACAACATGGCTCGGCTGACATGGCGGCTTCTGGCAAGAGGCACTAAAACTCTGGAACATGCAAGTATGGCGGCTGGTTACTGGAGGCTGCCGAGTCCGGTGGAGGGTTCACAGAGGGGGCGTTGGATTTATGCAGCTGCGTGACAGACAGCATGCTGACGGGTGGACCGGGGCCAGAGTATGCAGAGAGGGAGGCGGATCCACAACGACGTCACCTGTCGGCCAGGTGAGAGGAAGAGGCACATTTATGGACATTCACCGATTGGATGATTTCTGGGCTTTGTTAAAGTGCTGGAGCCTCCACATGTGGACTCTGTGATCCACGTCAGACACTCTGGATCCTGGACTTGGTTAAAAAAATATCTCATTAATAAACTACAACTCCCAGGTTGCATTTCACCGACAGACAGCCAATCACAGAGCTTCACGTTGAGTGTGCTGAAGCTGTAGACGTCGCTGCTGAAGGAAAAGGGTTTTTATGTTCGTAGAAACACAAAACCTGTTTGTATCGAGGGGTCACTGGGGACAGAACCTCTACTGAGCATGTGCAGTGAGCTACACAACGAGGAAGCATTAACGTTGTACGAGTAAACGTACAATATGTACCTCTGACAAGTCTTCTGTGTCTCTGTACAGAGTGCTGAAGCCCCGCCCCTTCCTGTTGACCATCACTGGACTTCAGAATAAATGTGTCCAGTCGTCAACATTGGGAGACGAATTAAGATTTGATCTCGTTTGAATTGTGCCGTGAATTAATTAACATGTATGTTTGTACATTTTAAAAACATTTTGTCAGTCAGGAAAGTCATAAAACTGTGAAAATACTTGTACTTGTTACCAGGATGTTGTTTCACCAACAAGTCTCACTCCTTCGTTCTCTTCCTGATGAAACACATCAGGAAGAGAACGTTACATTTGGAACAGTGCTAAGCTAGCTCTAACCCTCGCTAGCTAGCTCGTCTCGCTAGCTAGCCCTAACCCTCGATGACACTACGACAGACTTCTAAATGTACGAACATCGTCTGTGTAATTAAGAGCTCAATTCAAACGTTGACTGCTGTACATCATTTTTTCTGAAATAACTGACTGTGGGAAGGGGGCGGGACTGAAGACTCTCTAGGCTGCTAAACTCTAAGCCCGCCCACTTTTTAGTGGTCCAATCAGAGAGAAGGATTTGATTTAAATACCTCTTGTAAATGTTTCACAGAGGATGAAGACTGACTTCAGTGGGACTCTAAACATCTGAGACCTTTTAGTTGATCCTGGTTTCTGCTCCGGTGACCCTGATCATGAGTTCACGTTCTCATATTGAGCTTTAACAACATCTCGTCTTCCTTTGTTTTTATTGGTTCATCCTTCAGGATGGTTCCACGTGAAGCTGAACCGGACCTCGTTCAGGGTTCTTTAACGCCCCCCACCCCCTCAACGGTGGCCCCGGTGAGGTGGACCTCGAAGGCCTGCAAGGTCTCCGAGCGACATGCAGGCGGGTTTGATTGTACAAACTGGAGGAGTGCAAACTGTTCCAGACATTCAACACGAAGACGATAAGAAATGAAGTCCATCTCGACCACTGCGGACTGAAATAAAGCTACTGGAGTTAAGTGGGTTTGGTTCGATAATAAAGGTGCTTCCTTTGGAAACAAAGACAGATTCAATGAAGACCAGAATGGAAGAAGAATCTCGAACTGGAAGAACAACTCGCTGCGTCTGAAACACTTGAAGAAACTAAAAGGTTCCTCCAAGTTGTTCAGATACTTCAAACGATATTCAAAAAGGTTTCCAAAGACTTCAGAGCGAAGTGATGGATGGGAGTCCTCGGACATCCGCTACCTGTAGGGGGGTCAGTCTGGAAGATGCAACCCTTACAGATCTCTATCTTTTGTTCATGGGAAGGTCTGTAAGGAACCAGTTTAAGGTGCAAACCACCGCCCCACATCACCTCTGAAGCTTCTGATCCAGGACTAGGTTCAGCCAGGAGGACGAGTCTCTCAGACGGGTTCACAGGGTACAGAAACAGTGAGACAGGAAGTTAGATGTAGAGATAATCTGTCTATTGGTCTGTCTGTCTGACAGAGCGCTCAGCTCCTCTGTATTAATGTTGTATCCGGTGTGAACCTGTGAGTGAGACAGGACTTTAAATGAGGGAGTCAGTCAGCAGCACGTGATGAGTGAAGGACCATCAGTCAATAATATCAGTTTAAAGCTGTAAAACAGAGACAAAACAATAAACTATCAAAATACGGAAAACAAAAAAAGGGGTTTATATTTCGGAAGCAACGTTTCGTTCAGAGTAATGTGTCGTTAAGCGTTTTTAGTTCCAAACTAACTCCCCCCTCCCCTCGGAGACTAGCGGGACACAACAGCTGCCTTTTGATTATATATACACACACACTTTGTTTCCTTTGTTTTTCCGATAAAAAGACACGATCCGTCCTCCCCTCCAGATCCAGAACTTCAGTCTCCAGACACCATCAGACGAAGTAGAAGCTGCGACAGTCCTACAGCTGTGAGAGACGTTATCCTTCTTATCTGAAAACAGTGTAAAATCATTTCACCTCCATGAAGTCACGCTCCTCTTCTACCCGGTGATGGACTCAGTCCGTCAGGCGACCGGTCAGTCGGCCCGACTGATCAGCTGACTCTTTCGCTGACGGCAGTCCGAGACTCTACGGTCTCCTCTCGGCTGGGACAGGGGACGGCGGACTGGGGGACGATGTCTCTGAGCTCCGCTGCCTCTGGCTCCTGCCCCCGGAGCCTCGCCCTACCGTCTGTCCCGGGAACCAGACCGACCCCGGCTACTCCTGGAGGTCCAGAGGGCGTGGAGCTGGGAGGCCTCAAGGTGCTGTTTGACCCTCTTTCTCCTCCTGAAACCTCTCTGCTTTCCAAGGCCGGCTCCCGTCTCCCCTCCGCTCCGAGGCCTTCTACACAGACCTCTCGGCTCTGCGGCAGGCTTCCTCGGCCGGCCCGCGTGGTGCTCAGATCTTGGGGCTGTTCGCTCTGGTTCTGTGGAGCCGGGCCCAGGTTGGTCCTAGTTAGGCTGGGAGATGGTCGGGGGGATGAGAGGTGCTGCACATGGGGCCTGTTGAGCTGAGGGTGGGGGCGTGGCTGTGTTTGAATTCGCTGAACGTGTGGTTGTGCTTGGGACTGGGGTGGCCTAGGCTGGGAGAGAGACTGTCTGGGTTGTGATCTGTATTGAGTCTGAAGTTGGTGTTGTAATGGGTGCCTTGTCAGGGGTTGGGGCTGCGCTTGATGCCTGGACTGGGGTTGAGGTGGAGTTTGGGCCGGGGTCCTGGACTGGGGTTGTGGCGCAGTTCGTCCAGGGGTTGTGGGCTGGGATTGAGGTTGAAGTACTGTTGGAGATTGGGTTTGTGGATGTAGATGCCTTGTTTGGGGTGGTTGAATGGACAGGATGGATGGGGACTGAGAAGGGTGCGACTGAGGTGGAGCAAGCTGTGACTGGGCTTTCTGAGGGGAGGCCTGGGTCTGACTGTGGGTTTGGGGTGGTGGTTGGGACCTTGGTTGGGGCAAGACATGCCTGGTAGGAGAGGGCTGGGGTGCTGGGTACTGAGGCTGGGCTTGGGGCTGACTGGGAGACTGAGTCTGGGGATGCTGCTGGGAACGGGGTTGTGGTTGGTGCCGAGGTTGCGGGGGAGGATGCCGAGGTTCAGGCGAGGTCTGAGGGGCAGATTTTGATTGTGGTCTTGGAGGAGCTTGCTGGGTGTGCTGCAATTGTTGGGTGGTGAGCTGAGGCACAGTTTGGGGCTTGGCTTCAGGCCCGGACTGGCTGGAGGGTGCTGAGTGTCCGGAGGCTGGAGGGGGAGGAGGCTGATCCAACGTAGAGGCAGAGGAATGTTGGTGGCGATGATGATGGTGGTGGTGGTGGTGATGATGGTGGTGTTTGTGAGGTGGCCGGTCCTTCCTTTTGTGGCTTTTTGATGGGCTGATGCTACTGCTGCTGCTGCTACTTCTTCCTCCTCCTCCCTTATCACCAACGTCTTCATCTACTTCCTCTCCTCTGCTTCTTCCTTCTCCTGCTGCTAGTCCCGTTTTCTCCTTGTGCTTCCTCCCTTTATGCATCTTGTGTCCGTGTGGTTGGCTTTCCTCTAAAGCAGTGGGCTGCTTCTGTGATTGTGATTGGCTCTGCTCAGAGGGGGCGGGCTGAGGTTCTGGGGTTGGAGCTCCCTCCCCTTTACCTGGCTCCCCCTCTAGAGCAACCCTTCTTTCAGTCTCTGTTGTCGTAACGGTTGGAGTCTGAACACTTTCCACCTCCTCTACCGTCTCTCTCGTTTTACGTTTCTTGATTGGCAGGGCTGTTTCCTGGACGACGAGTTTGGTGGAAGACTCCTTGGCTGCTCTCCGTTTGGCCTCTGCAGCCAAAATTGCCGCTGCAGCATAGTTCCCGGCTGTTGAGGTTGATGTCGTGGGGGCGGATGGTGCGGCAACTGATGATGCCGCTGTGGCAGAAGCTAGTTTCCTGCCCCGTTTCTTGGGAGTGGTCTGTGGTGGAGCCGGAAGTTCCTGTTCCGATTTCCTCTTCCTGCCGGGACGGGACTTGGGCACCGGGGCCGGAGACACCACCTGTAGGGAATTACATCAACAAGTAGCATTAGCATCAACATTGTTACTGCATTTGAAAAAATGAAGAATAATAACATATTGGATTATGTACTGCAACAAGGTCCAAGGTGTTCGCTACAAAACACGGAACCCCTCCGGTATCCTTCAAGAATAAACTGCTGGTAGAATCAGGAGTTTATAAAGACGTTCCTTCCATCAACTGAAGGTTTCCCCAGTCATGACGAGCAGTTTGTCAAAAGTCACGTCACTCTTTCCTGAGTCCTTTGCTGGAACCTTTCTCAGGCCCAGTTCTCTAATTAACCCCTCGAGACCTTTTTCTTTGTTCGGTCTGCACCGGCTGGTTCTTTGGTTGGAACCTCAACTGGCACCAACGACTTTCAGGCCACAACTCTGAGCACCTGAAGGTCCACACAGATTCCACATCCGCACCCTCCCAAGGGAGACAATGAAGCTCCTTCTAAAGGTGGAAGTTGAAGACTCCTCAGCCAGTTCACTCTCACTACAAGTTAGGATTTTTTATTAACTGACTACCAGGTGCTTATCAGTTGGTAACTCTGCTTCTTTCTCTGAAGTTGATCATCAATAAGGCTTTCAGGTACCAGGTACACTCAAACAGTTCATTCAGTGTTCGTTATCGATAAAACTCTGCTCAGGTTCAGTTCAGACAGCCTCTTCCTGTTCCTGCCGCCCAGCTCTATGTGGGAGGTAAAGGTCTTTGAATGAGAAGCAAACCTTGAAGGATTGACCCTCCACCACAACTTATTGTTTTCATACTAGTTTGTTTCTGTTCTTCTGCTCTGGTTGATGCTCTGAGATGCTTGTGTAAAGGAGATGCACTTATGACTTCTGGTGACGAGTAGTTCTCTTGAATACCGATGTTGAAGACACTTATTGTACGTCTTAAGCTTTAAGAAGATCTTTTAAATGGGATTAGAACTTATTGACATTTAAAAGATATATTCTGCAACACTTTCCTGCCTGGATTTTCTCCGCTCTTCTTATTTTGCTGTGTTCAGGATTATTCTGGGCGTCAACAAAGAGCAGTGGGACCCCACGTGGGGGTGTAACCTCGGGCCTATAAACTGGCTTCTCATCCTAGGTCAAACACCCGCTCTGTCTTTGTCAAAGCTCATTGTTTCTGAGAGGTCGAAACTCTTTCACATTGAGATTTGTTTTACTATTTGAAAGCTGTAGTTCTCAGTAAATTGGAGGAAGTTGCTCGGGTAAAGTACTTTCAGAGTATTGATCCTGAAACTAAATCTCTGATGAATGTATTGATCCCGGATGACCGACCGATCGTACCTTTGAGGCAGTGGAAGATTCTGCCTGACTGAAGGGCATCTTGACCAGCAGTTTGCCCGGAGTTTTCTCCACCACGCGTTTCATGGCCACGCCCTCCGTAGCCTGCCGCACCTTCCCACTGCCTAGGAACCGAGAGACACAGTATGAACTCTGCTAACCGATGACTTCGATTAAATACCTTCTGTTACATCATGTTTTAAGTCAGTTAGTACCTTTGGGCCTCCCCCGGCCTCGTCCCGATGGTTTCACCACCTTGGCTTTCTTGGGGGGACGCTTCTCGCGGCGGGAGGGGCTTCCACGTCCGGTGACGGTGAAATCAAAATCGTTGGGGTCGGTGGTCGTATCGCCGACCTTCTGGAAGGAAGCGATAAGTTCAACCTTGGAACGAAACGCTTTCCCCTCGGAGCTGAAAGAACGGAACCGACAACACCTCGTCTGTAACAACAGTTGACATCATCGGATCACGAAGAACCGGCACAAAGACAAAGGTGGCTTTTGGTTTTACTTGATCAGGTAGACGTCAAACTTCCCCGCCGAGCGTCCGGACTTCCTCTGTTTGAGTTTGCGGGTCCAGCCTTCAGGCAGTGACGGGTCATCGTACAGCGGCCCGCGGTCCCGTATAACGGAGCGCCGCTGCCTCGGAGAACCTGCAGACTCACTGACGGCCTCCGACCCCGGATCTGAGGGGCCCGCCACCGGCTCTGAGGCCTGCAGGACGGAAACGACACGGGACCAGTTTATCAAACTGGATCACATTGGTTAATGATAGCTGACCTCTTGACCTCCTGTTGTTGCAACACTCCTGCACACTTACCTGGGTCTGTGGCTCCGCCCCCGTCTGCAGCACAGCTGTGGTCTCCGCCCCCCGGTCGGCATGGCAACGCTCCCTGCGGGCCTTCTTGGTCTTACTGTGGGACCCGTCTGTCTCTCTGGAGGGGGGCCGGGGGCCGGCAGCTCCCTCCTCCCCCTCCTCCCCCTCCTCCCTGTGGGAAAAAGGAGATGACATCATGCCGTTAACGTCACACACGTTACATCACTGATGACATCACACGGTTGTTTACGTGTATAAACCAGGGAACTCTGAGTTTGACTCATCAAGTCGATTACTTCTCGTTTTAGTGTCCTGATCCTGACTCAAACAAAGATGGCCGCTGGTGATAAATAACACGCCTGCATGCTCAGTTTGTACAAGATGAAGCTAAATTAAAGTTATTCTCTTGAAGCAACGGGACACGACTCAGATCTATTTATGTGTTTATGATGATATTGTTTACTAGAACACAACATTCTTCATGTTGCTCTGACCTGTCTGGTATCAGACACCTGCAGATGTTACTGATGTTCAACATCTGTTCTTCTTCAGCTCTGGAAGCTGAGAGACGTCACGTCGCTCTAAAACCGCTTTGTTTACGTTTGTGTTACTTTTTTTAAAACATCAAAATATGTCAGAGATTGTTACGGATTTATTAGATCTGACTCCGAGGACGGAGGATCTGGACCCTCCAGGACCTGGTCTTTGTCAACAGAAACATTGACGGTTTGTAAAGGCCTTCAGAGGAGACCCAGCAGGACGACGCTCTCTAATCTGAAAACAGAAACGTTTCACATCCAACCAGAGCTGCTGACCGATCGGTCAATGAAGTTTTCACTGTTTTGTGACATTTTACAGACGAATCAAGAAAACTAAAGAAAAACGAATGAAATTGATTAAAAAACACACACACAGATCCATCTTTACATTAAAGAATATAGATATATAGAAAGTATAATAAACCAGCATCACTACTTCTCAGAGTGAAACTTTACGTCTTCAGATTCAAAAGTTCAAGAAATGAGAAAAGAATCGATTTCTGCTTCAAAAGATGTGAAACGATCGACCGACGAGACTATTGGTGCATTCGTATATTCATGTGTTTATATATTCATATATTTACTCTGTTAGTACTGTCCTTAAGTACACCGTTGACATACTTGTACTTTACTTTAGTATTTACACTTCTAATCTACTACAATGATTGAAAATTCAAAGTTTAATTTGTTAGTATTTATATACTAATCTACTACAATAGCACACAAAGTATATGTAATTACACTTTGACAAACATTTAAATACTCATATATATATATATATATATTAACTAGTGATAATAAATTAATAACAATAACGAGTACTTGTGTTACTTTAAGTACATTTCGCTGATAATACTTCAGTACTTCTTCTTTCTCTGGTCCTGACCCTCATAACCCTGGACCCTCACCGGGTCTCTTCCCTCAGGTTGAGAACCCGTGTTTATGTGATGATGCAGGTTAAACTCCAACACACACACACACAGCTACTGCCTGGCTCAGCGGCACTGAGGCAGCGGATATGAGTTATATGACGTGTGTTCACTAACCCGGGTTAGTGAACAGGGTAACAGCAGTCTAAACAGCCGGATGAAAACATTCTGTGATGCTAACGTTAGCCTGTTAGCTCGCTGCTCGTCTGACGGAGACCTCTCCTCCTCTCCGCCGCCGACCTGACCTCCATCCCGGGTTAGTTGTGTGTGGAAGTCCGCCTTTGCTACAGAGGAAATATAAAGCTAACAGCACTAGCAACAGCAGCAGCTAAAGTACCAGACTTAGCTCAGTAAGTTGGTGACGTATTCCCGCTAAACCCCGCTCCACGGAGACAGGCCGGGGCACAAATCAACGCACTTTTTACTTCAATAAAAACACACAACAGAAGTCGGTGTGCGGTGGTCGGAAGCGGCGGCGCTTTAACGGGAGGATGAAATGTAAAAAAAACCAAAAAAAACACTTACAGTCTCTCCTCTCCGCTCTCCACGGCGGCCATTTTTATTTAAATAAATAATTTTATATTTAAAAAAAAAAGAGCCTCCAAACATCTCTGCTGCACCCCGCCCCCTCCGACTCCATTTCCAAACGCCGTCAGTCGGCCAAACATCGCGAGATCTGCCCGAAGATGAGGTCAACAACACTCACCAAACAGCACGAGCGCAGGGGCGGAGTAAGTCTCACGAGATGCGGAGTAAGTCTCACGAGATGTGAACTCCTCGGTCACACTGAGGCGTTCAGGGACTCGATCTGAGATCTGTAAAAATCAAAACTTAACTGAAATTAACTTTAAAGAATCTGTTTCTGCTTTATTAACTATTAATCTATTAATACTTCAAGAAAAACACACTGAATGAAAACAGTGAATCAGAAAGGGCTAATTAAATAAAATATGATCAGATAAAATAATAAAAATAATAAAATATAAACTAAAATATTTACCAAATTGATGACAAATAGACTAAAGAATTTAATTTAAAAATATGAACTGACACAACAACACAAAACAAAGATGGTGGGGCAGAATTAAATATCACTACAGTGATCATGTTTATTATTAACATCTGGACAGCTTGAGTGTCTCTCATGCTTTTATTTTGTAGAAAGTCTCTTTACTAACAGATGTGCTTTAGTTTAGTAGATGTTCCAACAAAACTCTGTTCAACGGTTCAACTGAAGAAGAAGAAGAAGTCATCTGGAAACTGAGATTTGAACAGGAACAGCTTCCTGTTTCAGGGTCAAGAGTTTTACAATAAAAGCATCCCAGAACAAGCTGGAGTTAACTTCATCACAGTAGAAACAGAAGGTTAGTCTAGACCAGAGGTCTTCAACAGGGGGTCCGCGGCCTCCAGGGGGTCCGCGGAGGTACTGCAGGGGGTCTGCGAAATCTTTGGTTGATTAGAAAAAAACACTCGAAACATGAATGAGTCCATTATTTTAATAGTTCAGTATTGTATGAAAGATAACAGGTATCTTTATGCATGGCAGTGGTACTAGGTAATAGGCCATCGCTCATTTTTTTGTTTCCACGTTTAAAATGAAAACATCAATTTGAATAACTTGTATGCATGATTGTCATGCAATTAACAGATAATGTTGACATTGGTATCAGCTGACGAGATGTTTATGAATGTCAGTGTCACGGCCCCCCTACTCACTGTACCTGTTTAAAATAAAAACATGAAAATATGAACCTGTGTATTATTTGAATAGCTTAGTATTGAATGCACAATTAAGAGGTATACACAGTACTAGGCCTATTTAATATAAAACACAATGTTATACAATATATATAGTCGGGGGTCCCTCCTCCATCTCTCTATCAGTTTGGGTGTCCTTGGCCTGAAAAACGTTGAAGACCCCTGCACTAGAGTTAATATCAGCTGATCACAGTTTAACCAGTGGGCTAAACAGAATCACAAAGTTATGGCTATTTTATAATTTCATATTTTCAGTCATTTAGCAGACGCTTCTATCTAAAGCGACTTACAATTCAGAGTCTATCACATTTCTACACCGTAGGCTCAACTACAGGAGACATTGTGGGGTTAAGTGTCTCACTCAAGGACACATCGACATGCGACTAGCAGGGCCGGGGATTGAACCCCGACCCTCTGATTGAAAGACGGCCCTGCATGTATTATAATTTATAAAAATATTTTCCCCATTATCTTATGTTCTCATTACACAGCTCCTGTCATCCTCAAAATGTCTCTCTCTCTCTATATTTAATTTTATTTATCCATGTATTCATTTATTTATTCATCTATTTTTCTTTCTTTCCTTTTTTCTGTGTATCGTTCTGTTCAATGTAAGCAGTAAATTACATGAACTGTTGACAAAAGTATAAGAAGTCAAAGCAAACAGACATCAGCTGATCTTCACTCTTTATTTCAGGTAAAGTTCAGACGGACTCAGAATCTCAAGAGGATTTTTGGGGGATTAAAAAGCCCTTAATGGTGAGAAACTGTCCGGACTGATAGGAAGAAGAAAAGAAGAAAAGATGAAAAGAGACACAAAGACAGAAACATCAGAGAAGCGTCTGAGAATAAAAAAGATCTCTTCAGTCCATCGTCTTCATTTATGAGAATAAAAATACATCAAATATTTAAACACAATGTTTAACAGAATTAAAAACACATCAGAGATCCAGAAGCTCACAGATTCACAGTGAAAACACATAAGTCACTGTTGACTTCCATCTTAATTTAACATGATCATGTAACTGATGATAATTTATCCCTAATCCTAACCACCACCATCATACGTCCTGCTAAACCACCATCCTACGTCCTGCTAAACCACCACCATCCTACGTCCTGCTGAACCACCACCATCATACGTCCTGCTAAACCACCATCCTACGTCCTGCTAAACCACCACCATCCTACGTCCTGCTGAACCACCACCATCATACGTCCTGCTAAACCACCATCCTACGTCCTGCTGAACCACCACCATCATACATCCTGCTGAACCACCACCATCCTACGTCCTGCTGAACCACCACCATCATACGTCCTGCTAAACCACCATCCTACGTCCTGCTAAACCACCACCATCCTACGTCCTGCTGAACCACCACCATCCTACGTCCTGCTGAACCACCACCATCATACGTCCTGCTAAACCACCATCCTACGTCCTGCTGAACCACCACCATCATACGTCCTGCTAAACCACCATCCTACGTCCTGCTGAACCACCACCATCCTACGTCCTGCTGAACCACCACCATCATACGTCCTGCTAAACCACCATCCTACGTCCTGCTGAACCACCACCATCATACGTCCTGCTAAACCACCATCATACGTCCTGCTGAACCACCACCATCCTACGTTCTGCTAAACCACCACCATCCTATGTCCTGCTGAACCACCACCATCCTACGTTCTGCTGAACCACCACCATCCTACGTCCTGCTGAACCACCACCATCATACGTCCTGCTGAACCACCACCATCCTACGTCCTGCTGAACCACCACCATCCTACGTTCTGCTAAACCACCACCATCCTACGTCCTGCTGAACCACCACCATCCTACGTTCTGCTAAACCACCACCATCCTACGTCCTGCTGAACCACCACCATCATACGTCCTGCTGAACCACCACCATCCTACGTCCTGCTAAACCACCACCATCCTACGTCCTGCTAAACCACCATCCTACGTCCTGCTGAACCACCACCATCCTACGTCCTGCTGAACCACCACCATCCTACGTCCTGCTGAACCACCACCATCCTATGTCCTGCTAAACCACCATCCTACGTTCTGCTGAACCACCACCATCCTACGTCCTGCTGAACCACCACCATCATACGTCCTGCTGAACCACCACCATCCTACGTCCTGCTAAACCACCACCATCCTACGTCCTGCTAAACCACCATCCTACGTTCTGCTAAACCACCACCATCCTACGTCCTGCTGAACCACCACCATCCTACGTTCTGCTAAACCACCACCATCCTACGTCCTGCTGAACCACCACCATCATACATCCTGCTGAACCACCACCATCCTACGTCCTGCTAAACCACCACCATCCTACGTCCTGCTAAACCACCATCCTACGTCCTGCTGAACCACCACCATCCTACGCCCTGCTGAACCACCACCATCCTACGTCCTGCTAAACCACCACCATCCTATGTCCTGCTGAACCACCACCATCCTACGTTCTGCTAAACCACCACCATCCTACGTCCTGCTGAACCACCACCATTCTACGTCCTGCTGAACCACCACCATCCTACGTCCTGCTGAACCACCACCATTCTACGTCCTGCTGAACCACCACCATCCTACGTCCTGCTGAACCACCACCATTCTACGTCCTGCTGAACCACCACCATCCTACGTCCTGCTGAACCAACACCATCCTACGTCCTGCTGAACCACCACCATCCTACGTTCTGCTAAACCACCACCATCCTACGTCCTGCTGAACCACCACCATCCTACGTCCTGCTGAACCAACACCATTCTACGTCCTGCTGAACCACCACCATCCTACGTCCTGCTGAACCACCACCATTCTACGTCCTGCTGAACCACCACCATCCTACGTCCTGCTGAACCACCACCATCCTACGTCCTGCTGAACCACCACCATCCTACGTCCTGCTAAACCACCACCATCATACGTCGCTGTTAACTCTGTGTCGGCTAACGCTGAACAACAGCTAACGGTTAATACTTTGACGTTTTTGGTATGGGTGTATTTTTTCACTTTTGATGTAGCTAAGCTAGCTCAAAGCTAATCTTTGTGTTACTACCTGGAAATGCTTTGAATTATAAATTACAAAATGACAACAAAACCTGTAAAACTGCCAACAATGCATTGTGGGTAAAGTGTGATTCTGTGCAGCTTAGCGGCGTTCACCACGTTAACGAGCCAATGAGATGCGACCCTCTGCTGGCGGCCATCTTCATCTGTTTTTCCCGAATGTCATCAGTCAGTGTTACTTTTATTAAGCTCCGCCCTCCTCTCTGTCCTGGCCCCCTTATTGGTTCAATGTCCTGTGGATCACTGATGTATATCTCAGTCTCGTCTCTGATTGGTTCCGAGCATCAGCCCATCAGAATGATGTCACACAGGTCATCTCGTCGGCCAGCTCGTCCTCGTCGCGGCCCGTCTTGATTGGCTCCTCGTCGCTGTAGAGTGCGGCAGAGTCGGCGGCAGCACTGTTGAGCAAACCGTGGCTCCCGGTGCCGAGGAGGTCGCTGGCGGCCGACTCCATCTCGTCCACCGTCATGTGACACGCATCAGCGATCTCCCGCTTCGCGAACGCCACAAACTTGGGATCCCGAGCGTAAAGACCGAGACCCTCCGAGATCAGAACCTGTAGAGACCAGCACAGAGAATCAGGGACTGTAGGTCATCTTTAAGTTCCCGATCAATGTCAGTGATGGTTCAATGTCTCCTCACCGCCTCCACCAGACTGTCTGCTGATCCTCGCTTCTCCGTCAGCTGAGCGCCGAGCTGTGAGGGAACTCTGAGGGTGGTGTAGGCTCTGTAGGGGGGAGGAGCTACAATCACAGTCACATGACATGTTCAGATACATGATGACGACAACAGAAAACAGCTGTCCAAGATCACAGAACTATACTTGTATGTTGTATACTATGTATTCATTCAGTAAGTACTGCATACTAACATACTGAATACTACACACTCACTCAGTATGTACTGCATACTAACATACTGAATACTACACACTCACTCAGTATGTACTGCATACTAACATACTGAATACTACACACTCACTCAGTATGTACTGCATACTAACATACTGAATACTACACACTCACTCAGTATGTACTGCATACTAACATACTAAATACTACACACTCACTCAGTATGTACTGCATACTAACATACTAAATACTACACACTCACTCAGTATGTACTGCATACTAACATACTGAATACTACACACTCACTCAGTATGTACTGCATACTAACATACTAAATACTACACACTCACTCAGTATGTACTGCATACTAACATACTGAATACTACACACTCACTCAGTATGTACTGCATACTAACATACTGAATACTACACACTCACTCAGTATGTACTGCATACTAACATACTAAATACTACACACTCACTCAGTATGTACTGCATACTAACATACTAAATACTACACACTCACTCAGTATGCTCATATGATGCCGTTAGAATGCACATAGCATATTTATTTTTGGTGCATTTTTATGTTTAGTAAGAATATTATAACAGAACCAATGACATGTGTGTGTCAGAGGTTGACCTTGTAAAGATGATTCTCTTCAATATTGTCTGTGTGTTTGTTCATACTTCCCACCTGATGTCCCTGCAGGGCCACCGTACCAGGCCGGTCTGGGTGCTGCACCTGTCACATTGATCCCTGATGGATAAATAGAGCTCGGTGTACCTTCTGTAATCTAGAGCCTGTTAGCACAGAGCCTGTTAGCACGGAGCCTGTTAGCACGGAGCCTGTTAGCACGGAGCCTGTTAGCACGGAGCCTGTTAGCACGGAGCCTGTTAGCACGGAGCCTGTTAGCACGGAGCCTGTTAGCATGGAAGCTACAGTCACTTCATACAACACATGCTACATTGTTAGCACTGAGGCTTCTGGGACATATGAAACATCTCAGTTCTCCTCACCTCTTCCTGCGCCTCCTTACTTACCCTCTCCTCCTCCTCCTCCTCCCCCCCCCCAGGGTGGGCTGCCTTCCTCCTCCACCAGGATGAGAGGAGCGTAGAGGAGGCGACCGCGGCGAGGACACGGGTTTGCCCAGGAGGCCGAGGAGGCTGCCAAGGATCGACCGGAGGAGTGACGAGACTCATAACTGCTAAATGTCTGCCGAGGAAGAGGAGGAGAGGAGGGTTACCTGTGTGTGTGTGTGTGTGTTACCTGTGTGTGTGTGTTACCTGTGTGTGTTACCTGTGTGTGCGTGTTACCTGTGTGTGTTTTACCTGTGTGTGTGTGTTTGTGTTACCTGTGTGTGTGTGTGTTTTACCTGTGTGTGTGTGTGTTACCTGTGTGTGTGTTACCTGTGTGTGTGGTGTGTGTGTGTGCGTGTTACCTGTGTGTGTGTGTGTGTGACCTGTGTGTGTGTGTTACCTGTGTGTGTGTGTGTGTTACCTGTGTGTGTGTGTTACCTGTGTGTGTGTGTTACCTGTGTGTGTGTGTTACCTGTGTGTGTGTGTTACCTGTGTGTGTGTGTTACCTGTGTGTGTGTGTTACCTGTGTGTGCGTGTGTTATCTGTGTGTGTGTTTGTGTTACCTGTGTGTGTGTGTTACCTGTGTGTGTGTGTTACCTGTGTGTGTGTGTTACCTGTGTGTGTGTGTTACCTGTGTGTGTGTGTGTTATCTGTGTGTGTGTTTGTGTTACCTGTGTGTGTGTGTGTTACCTGTGTGTGTGTGTGTTACCTGTGTGTGTGTGCGCGTGTTACCTGTGTGTGTGTGTGTGTTACCTGTGTGTGTGTGTGTGTGGGTTACCTGTGTGTGTGTGTGTGTGGGTTACCTGTGTGTGTGTGTGTGTTACCTGTGTGTGTGTGTGTGTGTGTGTGTGTGTGTGTGGGTTACCTGTGTGTGTGTGTGTTTTACCTGTGTGTGTGTGTTTGTGTTACCTGTGTGTGTGTGTGTTTTACCTGTGTGTGTGTGTGTGTGTGTGTTACCTGTGTGTGTGTGTTTGGGTTACCTGTGTGTGTGTGTGTTTTACCTGTGTGTGTGTGTGTGTGTTTTACCTGTGTGTGTGTGTTTGGGTTACCTGTGTGTGTGTGTGTTTTACCTGTGTGTGTGTGTGTGTGTTACCTGTGTGTGTGTTACCTGTGTGTGTGTGTGGTGTGGGGGGGGGGTGGGATGGTAGGTTCCTGGGATCGGCAGGTCGTCACTGCTTCCCTGTCTCCTCAAACACTGGATGTTGAACGATGGTTTCCGACCTGACAGACGACAACGAAACAAACGCACCCGCTCACCTGTTCGATGATATTTATACAACAATGGACGACAGTAATCAATGAGATGAATCTTAAAACAAGAGAACATTAGACATGAGATGAGAAAATGAGATTTGAGGAGATTTCATGTTAAAATCTAACACTTCATCTCAGTAATCTCTTATCATCTCGTCGGGTTTCATTTGGTCAACTGTGACATCACAGCATGACATCATCAGGTAGAACCTGTGGGCGTGGCAGGAAGTAGGCGTCTCCGGGTCGTCCTCCTGGCCTCGCTGTATCCGTTACCATGGCTAACGTTGGAGTAGGGGGCGTGGCCATCGTAGTGGTCTCTGTGCAGAGGAAGCTCGTCAGGGTGACATCTGCAACACAGAGAGGTGTCTATCAGTCCATACCTGTCTGTCTGTGTGTACCTGTCTCTGTGCGTGTCTGTCTCTGTGCGTGTACCTGTCTCTGTGCGTACCTGTCTCTGTACGTACCTGTCTCTGTGCGTACCTGTCTCTGTGTGCGTACCTGTCTCTGTGCGTACCTGTCTCTGTGCGCACCTGTCTCTGTGCGTACCTGTCTCTGTGTGTGTACCTGTCTCTGTGCGTACCTGTCTCTGTGTGTGTACCTGTCTCTGTGCGTACCTGTCTCTGTGCGTACCTGTCTCTGTGTGTGTACCTGTCTCTGTGTGTGTACCTGTCTCTGTGCGTACCTGTCTCTGTGTGTGTACCTGTCTCTGTGTGCGTACCTGTCTCTGTGCGTACCTGTCTCTGTGTGTGTACCTGTCTCTGTGTGTGTACCTGTCTCTGTGCGTACCTGTCTCTGTGCGTACCTGTCTCTGTGTGCGTACCTGTCTCTGTGCGCACCTGTCTCTGTGCGTACCTGTCTCTGTGTGTGTACCTGTCTCTGTGCGTACCTGTCTCTGTGTGTGTACCTGTCTCTGTGTGTGTACCTGTCTCTGTGTGCGTACCTGTCTCTGTGCGTACCTGTCTCTGTGTGTGTACCTGTCTCTGTGTGCGTACCTGTCTCTGTGCGTACCTGTCTCTGTGCGCACCTGTCTCTGTGCGTACCTGTCTCTGTGCGTACCTGTCTCTGTGTGCGTACCTGTCTCTGTGTGCGTACCTGTCTCTGTGCGTACCTGTCTCTGTGCGCACCTGTCTCTGTGCGTACCTGTCTCTGTGTGTGTACCTGTCTCTGTGCGTACCTGTCTCTGTGTGTGTACCTGTCTCTGTGTGTGTACCTGTCTCTGTGTGCGTACCTGTCTCTGTGCGTACCTGTCTCTGTGTGTGTACCTGTCTCTGTGTGCGTACCTGTCTCTGTGCGCACCTGTCTCTGTGCGTACCTGTCTCTGTGCGTACCTGTCTCTGTGCGTACCTGTCTCTGTGTGTGTACCTGTCTCTGTGTGCGTACCTGTCTCTGTGCGTACCTGTCTCTGTGCGTACCTGTCTCTGTGAGTACCTGTCTCTGTGAGTACCTGTCTCTGTGAGTACCTGTCTCTGTGCGTGTCTGTCTCTGTGCGTACCTGTCTCTGTTCGTGTCTCTCTGCGTGTCTGTCTCTCTGCGTGTCTGTCTCTCTGCGTGTCTGTCTCTCTGCGTGTCTGTCTCTCTGCGTGTCTGTCTCTGTGAGTACCTGTCTCTGTGAGTACCTGTCTCTGTGTGTGTACCTGTCTCTGTGCGTACCTGTCTCTGTGCGTACCTGTCTCTGTGCGTACCTGTCTCTGTGCGTACCTGTCTCTGTGAGTACCTGTCTCTGTGCGTACCTGTCTCTGTGCGTACCTGTCTCTGTGCGTACCTGTCTCTGTGCGTACCTGTCTCTGTGCGTACCTGTCTCTGTGCGTACCTGTCTCTGTGCGTACCTGTCTCTGTACGTACCTGTCTCTGTGCGTACCTGTCTCTGGAGGTGATGCTGTCGTTGTCCTCCTCTCTGCTGTAGTAACCCTGCTCTCCGTACGTCTCCATGTCTCTGTTCCTCCAGTATCGGTCCCTCGAATCCCTCCTGCAGAATGAAAGGTTTTGATTGGCTGAGACGAGGAAGTGACACAAGCTGCAGTTCAGCCAATGACCACTAGAGGGTCGGGTTGTCATGGAGTCAGCAGCCTCTAGTGGCCGTTACAGGAACTGCAGCTCCTGTCAGCTTGTTTTAACCTCTAACCCGAGCCCTATTTTAGGCCTCTGCTCGAAAATTGCATACCCAAACTAAAAAGAGTGTATTTCTGCAAATACAAGGTATATTTAAACAATTGTGATGTTATAATAAAGGTGACACTTGTGAGATTTGTTCAGATGTGTAAATGTCAGTGTATATGTTTCTGGTTTCGAGTAAATGAAGATGGCACACAGCTCAAATTGAAAAGTGTCAGGTTTTCCGGAAAAAAAAGCACTTTTGTTGTTATTATTTCTTTGGAATGATGCAGCTGAAAGCCTCAAAACTATCAAACGACCCAAATCACAGCACAACATGTGAACAGTCTCAATGAAGCAGAACAAAATGAGAGGTTTTAATACAGAGAGGTCAGGCGAGGTCACTAAAATGGTCTGTTATTACTGTCAGTACCTGCTGTGTTGGTGGGGTGCTGGTCTCTTGTGGGCTCCGTTCTTCGCTGACGGTCGGCGGTGATGATGATTAAAAGACGACCTTCTGTTTTCACGCCGTAGATGTTCGTCGTGTTCGCTGCCGTTCGGCATCTTCGTGAGAGAAGCGGCCCGGTGGATCAGACCTCCGTTAGACACGCCGCCCTCTCCAGCCGGTCCTCCGGGACCTGCAGGCGGACCGGCTGTTATTATCAATGAAGCTTCTTTCTCTCTACACCTTTATCTCTGTAGTGTCGACGAAACCAAACGTAACAAACAAAAACCAAACGCCACTGATGCACCGTGGTCGGTGTTCGTACGCAGCCAGAAGAGAGGAACGTCCACGCAGGACTCAGGTTTCTGTATTTGTTAAATAAAGCAAACTAACAAAAGGAACACAGAAAACTCCTGTGGTGCCGTCTGTCCTGTGGTGCCGTCTGTCCTGTGGTGCCGTCTGTCCTGTGGTGCCGTCTGTCCTGTGGTGCCGTGTCTCCTGTGGTGCCGTCTGTCCTGTGGTGCCGTGTCTCCTGTGGTGCCGTCTGTCCTGTGGTGCCGTCTGTCCTGTGGTGCCGTGTCTCCTGTGGTGCCGTCTGTCCTGTGGTGCCGTCTGTCCTGTGGTGCCGTGTCTCCTGTGGTGCCGTCTGTCCTGTGGTGCCGTCTGTCCTGTGGTGCCGTGTCTCCCGTGGTGCCGTCTGTCCTGTGGTGCCGTCTGTCCTGTGGTGCCGTGTCTCCTGTAGTGCCGTGTCTCCTGTGGTGCCGTCTGTCCTGTGGTGCCGTGTCTCCTGTGGTGCCGTGTCTCCTGTGGTGCCGTCTGTCCTGTGGTGCCGTGTCTCCTGTGGTGCCGTGTCTCCTGTGGTGCCGTCTGTCCTGTGGTGCCGTGTCTCCTGTGGTGCCGTGTCTCCTGTGGTGCTGTCTGTCCCATGGTGCCGTGTCTCCTGTGGTGCTGTCTGTCCCGTGGTGTCGTGTCTCCTGTGGTGCTGTCTGTCCCGTGGTGCCGTGTCTCCTGTGGTGCTGTCTGTCCCGTGGTGCCGTGTCTCCTGTGGTGCTGTCTGTCCCGTGGTGCCGTGTCTCCTGTGGTGCTGTCTGTCCCGTGGTGCCGTGTCTCCTGTGGTGCTGTCTGTCCCGTGGTGCCGTGTCTCCTGTGGTGCTGTCTGTCCCGTGGTGCCGTGTCTCCTGTGGTGCTGTCTGTCCCGTGGTGCCGTGTCTCCTGTGGTGCTGTCTGTCCCGTGGTGCCGTGTCTCCTGTGGTGCCGTGTCTCCTGTGGTGCTGTCTGTCCCGTGGTGCTGTGTCTCCTGTGGTGCTGTCTGTCCCGTGGTGCCGTGTCTCCTGTGGTGCCGTGTCTCCTGTGGTGCCGTGTCTCCTGTGGTGCCGTGTCTCCTGTGGTGCCGTGTCTCCTGTGGTGCTGTCTGTCCCGTGGTGCCGTGTCTCCTGTGGTGCCGTGTCTCCCGTGGTGCCGTGTCTCCCGTGGTGCCGTGTCTCCTGTGGTGCCGTGTCTCCTGTGGTGCTGTCTGTCCCGTGGTGCCGTGTCTCCTGTGGTGCCGTGTCTCCTGTGGTGCCGTGTCTCCCGTGGTGCCGTGTCTCCTGTGGTGCCGTGTCTCCTGTGGTGCCGTGTCTCCCGTGGTGCCGTGTCTCCTGTGGTGCTGTCTGTCCTGTGGTGCCGTGTCTCCTGTGGTGCTGTCTGTCCCGTGGTGCCGTGTCTCCTGTGGTGCCGTGTCTCCTGTGGTGCCGTGTCTCCTGTGGTGTCGTGTCTCCTGTGGTGCCGTGTCTCCTGTGGTGCCGTGTCTCCTGTGGTGTCGTGTCTCCTGTGGTGCCGTGTCTCCTGTGGTGCTGTCTGTCCCGTGGTGCCGTGTCTCCTGTGGTGCTGTCTGTCCCGTGGTGCCGTGTCTCCTGTGGTGCCGTGTCTCCTGTGGTGCTGTCTGTCCCGTGGTGCTGTGTCTCCTGTGGTGCTGTCTGTCCCGTGGTGCCGTGTCTCCTGTGGTGCCGTGTCTCCTGTGGTGCCGTGTCTCCTGTGGTGCCGTGTCTCCTGTGGTGCTGTCTGTCCCGTGGTGCCGTGTCTCCCGTGGTGCCGTGTCTCCCGTGGTGCCGTGTCTCCTGTGGTGCCGTGTCTCCTGTGGTGCCGTGTCTCCTGTGGTGCTGTCTGTCCCGTGGTGCCGTGTCTCCTGTGGTGCCGTGTCTCCTGTGGTGCCGTGTCTCCCGTGGTGCCGTGTCTCCTGTGGTGCCGTTTCTCCTGTGGTGCCGTGTCTCCCGTGGTGCCGTGTCTCCTGTGGTGCTGTCTGTCCTGTGGTGCCGTGTCTCCTGTGGTGCTGTCTGTCCCGTGGTGCCGTGTCTCCTGTGGTGCCGTGTCTCCTGTGGTGCCGTGTCTCCTGTGGTGTCGTGTCTCCTGTGGTGCCGTGTCTCCTGTGGTGCCGTGTCTCCTGTGGTGTCGTGTCTCCTGTGGTGCCGTGTCTCCTGTGGTGCCGTGTCTCCTGTGGTGCCGTGTCTCCTGTGGTGCTGTCTGTCCTGTGGTGCCGTGTCTCCTGTGGTGCTGTCTGTCCCGTGGTGCCGTGTCTCCTGTGGTGCTGTCTGTCCCGTGGTGCCGTGTCTCCTGTGGTGCTGTCTGTCCTGTGGTGCCGTGTCTCCTGTGGTGCCGTGTCTCCTGTGGTGCCGTGTCTCCTGTGGTGCCGTGTCTCCTGTGGTGCTGTCTGTCCTGTGGTGCCGTGTCTCCTGTGGTGCCGTGTCTCCTGTGGTGCCGTGTCTCCTGTGGTGCCGTGTCTCCTGTGGTGCCGTGTCTCCTGTGGTGCTGTCTGTCCTGTGGTGCCGTGTCTCCTGTGGTGCCGTGTCTCCTGTGGTGTCGTGTCTCCTGTGGTGCCGTGTCTCCTGTGGTGCCGTGTCTCCTGTGGTGCCGTGTCTCCTGTGGTGCTGTCTGTCCTGTGGTGCCGTGTCTCCTGTGGTGCCGTGTCTCCTGTGGTGCCGTGTCTCCTGTGGTGCCGTGTCTCCTGTGGTGCCGTGTCTCCTGTGGTGCTGTCTGTCCTGTGGTGCCGTGTCTCCTGTGGTGCCGTGTCTCCTGTGGTGCCGTGTCTCCTGTGGTGCTGTCTGTCCCGTGGTGCCGTGTCTCCTGTGGTGCTGTCTGTCCTGTCCTGTCCAGCTGCTTCTGTAGTCGACACGCTGCGATCATAAATCTGTCTCTGAGCTCCAAACACATTCAAAGACGGTCAGTTATTGTTTAATGCTTCTATGATAAACATTCAGTATAAACGTTAAACTTCTGCAACTTTGGCAAAAGCTTCATGTCTCAAATTCTACTTCTAGCTGCTGATCCTAAAACACTTCATGCTTATCTTAATTATGCATTTCCAAAACCCTTATGTTCATGACTAATTATGAATTATGAATTATGAATTATTAAACACTTTTATTATGTCTACTAAACACACAGTTCTACGCTCAAATTTCTTACACCCACCCCAGTGCATGCTGGTCCTTCTACTCATCTATACAGGTGCCCACAGTCATCACCCAAAACACAATATCACGAAACAAATGACTGTGAAAGAGAAACGATAACGTGTCAAACATCTACGACGAGGAAATACAAAACACAACATGGAACAAAGAGCTCCAACACCATCGTTCCATCAAACGAAAGAGAGACAGCAGACCTCAGACCAGCTGCTGTCCTCAGCCTGTCCTCAGCCTGTCCTCAGCCTGTCCTCAGCCTGTCCTCAGACTGTCCTCAGCCTGTCCTCAGCCTGTCCTCAGCCTGTCCTCAGCCTGTCCTCAGACTGTCCTCAGCCTGTCCTCAGACTGTCCTCAGACTGTCCTCAGACGGGGACACTTTGTCCTCTCTGCTCATTTTATAGGCTTTCTTCTTTGTGTCTTTTATTTTGTTGCAAAACGGGACAAACTGCACTTTGTTTGTCAGAGATTTAAGTAAAATCCTCAAATGTGAATATTTCTAATTTTTCTACGAGTAAAATGAATACATTTTTATGTTTTTAATACTTTCACATCAGTCGAGTAATAATCTACAGATTCATTCATTAATAGTTGATCAGAGTGAGTCTTTTTCCTTCCATATTTCTGTTCATCTGACGTCTGATAATAAATAATATCTTTGTTGTCTCAACCTGTCGTAACCATGGTAACTGAGTCACATGACGTGGTTGTTTACCGGTGGGCGTGATCAGCACGGAGCCTCGTCGGTCTCCCTCCAGTCCGACGCCGTCGTCCCCCTAAAGAGACAGATCAGCTGTTGACAGACGGACACGTGGACGTCACTCACAGTCACGTGGATTTATTAATAAAGACCTGATCCTCCAGGTCCTCGTCCTCCAGTAAGACCTCGTCCTCCAGGTCCTCGTTCAGAGCCAGACGCATCTCTGGACCCAGATCCTGCAGAGTCTTCAGACCGGCTTTACACAGCTGCAAACACACACACACACTGTTGAAGCTGGGCGACCGTGGCCAGGGGGGCGGGTCCATCCTCGGCTATGACGTGTCCCTGAGCCCCTAACTGCTCCCTGTAGACCAGGGACGGGTCAGATGCAGAGGACACGTCTCCCACTGCGGGACTATTCAGGGCTGTTCTCTTCTCTCACCTTTCTGAATCCTAAGACAACACATGTGGTTCTCCTGGTGTCCACTAGGGGCG
>NC_136641.1:28158019-28198019 GCF_949748355.1 Melanostigma gelatinosum | reverse complement strand
TTTGTAGTTGTGTTTATTGTAGTACTAGTAGTGTTTGTAGTAGTGTTTATCGTAGTACTAGTAGAGTTTGTAGTTGTGTTTATTGTAGTACTAGTAGTGTTTGTAGTCGTGTTTATTGTAGTACTAGTAGTGTTTGTAGTTGTGTTTATTGTAGTACTAGTAGTGTTTGTAGTCGTGTTTATTGTAGTACTAGTAGTGTTTGTAGTTGTGTTTATTGTAGTACTAGTAGTGTTTGTAGTAGTGTTTATTGTAGTACTAGTAGAGTTTGTAGTTGTGTTTATTGTAGTACTATTAGTGTTTGTAGTCGTGTTTATTGTAGTACTAGTAGTGTTTGTAGTCGTGTTTATTGTAGTACTAGTAGTGTTTGTAGTAGTGTTTATTGTAGTACTAGTAGTTTGTAGTTGTGTTTATTGTAGTACTAGTAGTGTTTGTAGTCGTGTTTATTGTAGTACTAGTAGTGTTTGTAGTCGTGTTTATTGTAGTACTAGTAGTGTTTGTAGTTGTGTTTATTGTAGTACTAGTAGTGTTTGTAGTAGTGTTTATTGTAGTACTAGTAGTGTTTGTAGTAGTGTTTATTGTAGTACTAGTAGAGTTTGTAGTTGTGTTTATTGTAGTACTAGTAGTGTTTGTAGTAGTGTTTATTGTAGTACTAGTAGTGTTTGTAGTCGTGTTTATTGTAGTACTAGTAGTGTTTGTAGTAGTGTTTATTGTAGTACTAGTAGTTTGTAGTAGTGTTTATTGTAGTACTAGTAGAGTTTGTAGTTGTGTTTATTGTAGTACTAGTAGTGTTTGTAGTCGTGTTTATTGTAGTACTAGTAGTGTTTGTAGTTGTGTTTATTGTAGTACTAGTAGAGTTTGTAGTAGTGTTTATTGTAGTACTAGTAGTGTTTGTAGTAGTGTTTATTGTAGTACTAGTAGTGTTTGTAGTTGTGTTTATTGTAGTACTAGTAGTGTTTGTAGTAGTGTTTATTGTAGTACTAGTAGAGTTTGTAGTAGTGTTTATTGTAGTACTAGTAGTGTTTGTAGTAGTGTTTATTGTAGTACTAGTAGTGTTTGTAGTTGTGTTTATTGTAGTACTAGTAGTGTTTGTAGTAGTGTTTATTGTAGTACTAGTAGAGTTTGTAGTTGTGTTTATTGTAGTACTAGTAGTGTTTGTAGTCGTGTTATTGTATTACTAGTAGTGTTTGCAGTTGTGTTTATTGTAGTACTAGTAGTGTTTGCAGTTGTGTTTATTGTAGTACTAGTAGAGTTTGTAGTTGTGTTTATTGTAGTACTAGTAGTGTTTGTAGTAGTGTTTATTGTAGTACTAGTAGTTTGTAGTTGTGTTTATTGTAGTACTAGTAGTGTTTGTAGTAGTGTTTATTGTAGTACTAGTAGTGTTTGTAGTCGTGTTTATTGTAGTACTAGTAGTGTTTGTAGTAGTGTTTATTGTAGTACTAGTAGTTTGTAGTAGTGTTTATTGTAGTACTAGTAGAGTTTGTAGTTGTGTTTATTGTAGTACTAGTAGTGTTTGTAGTCGTGTTTATTGTAGTACTAGTAGTGTTTGTAGTTGTGTTTATTGTAGTACTAGTAGTGTTTGTAGTAGTGTTTATTGTAGTACTAGTAGAGTTTGTAGTTGTGTTTATTGTAGTACTAGTAGTGTTTGTAGTCGTGTTTATTGTAGTACTAGTAGTGTTTGCAGTTGTGTTTATTGTAGTACTAGTAGTGTTTGTAGTTGTGTTTATTGTAGTACTAGTAGAGTTTGTAGTTGTGTTTATTGTAGTACTAGTAGTGTTTGTAGTAGTGTTTATTGTAGTACTAGTAGAGTTTGTAGTTGTGTTTATTGTAGTACTAGTAGTTTGTAGTTGTGTTTATTGTAGTACTAGTAGTGTTTGTAGTAGTGTTTATTGTAGTACTAGTAGTGTTTGTAGTAGTGTTTATTGTAGTACTAGTAGTGTTTGTAGTTGTGTTTACTGTAGTACTAGTAGTGTTTGTAGTAGTGTTTATTGTAGTACTAGTAGTGTTTGTAGTTGTGTTTATTGTAGTACTAGTAGTGTTTGTAGTCGTGTTTATTGTAGTACTAGTAGTGTTTGCAGTTGTGTTTATTGTAGTACTAGTAGTGTTTGTAGTTGTGTTTATTGTAGTACTAGTAGAGTTTGTAGTTGTGTTTATTGTAGTACTAGTAGTGTTTGTAGTAGTGTTTATTGTAGTACTAGTAGAGTTTGTAGTTGTGTTTATTGTAGTACTAGTAGTTTGTAGTTGTGTTTATTGTAGTACTAGTAGTGTTTGTAGTAGTGTTTATTGTAGTACTAGTAGTGTTTGTAGTAGTGTTTATTGTAGTACTAGTAGTGTTTGTAGTTGTGTTTACTGTAGTACTAGTAGTGTTTGTAGTAGTGTTTATTGTAGTACTAGTAGTGTTTGTAGTTGTGTTTATTGTAGTACTAGTAGTGTTTGTAGTAGTGTTTATTGTAGTACTAGTAGAGTTTGTAGTTGTGTTTATTGTAGTACTATTAGTGTTTGTAGTCGTGTTTATTGTAGTACTAGTAGTGTTTGTAGTCGTGTTTATTGTAGTACTAGTAGTGTTTGTAGTAGTGTTTATTGTAGTACTAGTAGTTTGTAGTTGTGTTTATTGTAGTACTAGTAGTGTTTGTAGTCGTGTTTATTGTAGTACTAGTAGTGTTTGTAGTCGTGTTTATTGTAGTACTAGTAGTGTTTGTAGTTGTGTTTATTGTAGTACTAGTAGTGTTTGTAGTAGTGTTTATTGTAGTACTAGTAGTGTTTGTAGTAGTGTTTATTGTAGTACTAGTAGAGTTTGTAGTTGTGTTTATTGTAGTACTAGTAGTGTTTGTAGTAGTGTTTATTGTAGTACTAGTAGTGTTTGTAGTCGTGTTTATTGTAGTACTAGTAGTGTTTGTAGTAGTGTTTATTGTAGTACTAGTAGTTTGTAGTAGTGTTTATTGTAGTACTAGTAGAGTTTGTAGTTGTGTTTATTGTAGTACTAGTAGTGTTTGTAGTCGTGTTTATTGTAGTACTAGTAGTGTTTGTAGTTGTGTTTATTGTAGTACTAGTAGAGTTTGTAGTAGTGTTTATTGTAGTACTAGTAGTGTTTGTAGTAGTGTTTATTGTAGTACTAGTAGTGTTTGTAGTTGTGTTTATTGTAGTACTAGTAGTGTTTGTAGTAGTGTTTATTGTAGTACTAGTAGAGTTTGTAGTAGTGTTTATTGTAGTACTAGTAGTGTTTGTAGTAGTGTTTATTGTAGTACTAGTAGTGTTTGTAGTTGTGTTTATTGTAGTACTAGTAGTGTTTGTAGTTGTGTTTATTGTAGTACTAGTAGTGTTTGTAGTAGTGTTTATTGTAGTACTAGTAGAGTTTGTAGTTGTGTTTATTGTAGTACTAGTAGTGTTTGTAGTCGTGTTATTGTATTACTAGTAGTGTTTGCAGTTGTGTTTATTGTAGTACTAGTAGTGTTTGTAGTTGTGTTTATTGTAGTACTAGTAGAGTTTGTAGTTGTGTTTATTGTAGTACTAGTAGTGTTTGTAGTAGTGTTTATTGTAGTACTAGTAGAGTTTGTAGTTGTGTTTATTGTAGTACTAGTAGTTTGTAGTTGTGTTTATTGTAGTACTAGTAGTGTTTGTAGTAGTGTTTATTGTAGTACTAGTAGTGTTTGTAGTCGTGTTTATTGTAGTACTAGTAGTGTTTGTAGTAGTGTTTATTGTAGTACTAGTAGTTTGTAGTAGTGTTTATTGTAGTACTAGTAGAGTTTGTAGTTGTGTTTATTGTAGTACTAGTAGTGTTTGTAGTCGTGTTTATTGTAGTACTAGTAGTGTTTGTAGTTGTGTTTATTGTAGTACTAGTAGTGTTTGTAGTAGTGTTTATTGTAGTACTAGTAGAGTTTGTAGTTGTGTTTATTGTAGTACTAGTAGTGTTTGTAGTCGTGTTTATTGTAGTACTAGTAGTGTTTGCAGTTGTGTTTATTGTAGTACTAGTAGTGTTTGTAGTTGTGTTTATTGTAGTACTAGTAGAGTTTGTAGTTGTGTTTATTGTAGTACTAGTAGTGTTTGTAGTAGTGTTTATTGTAGTACTAGTAGAGTTTGTAGTTGTGTTTATTGTAGTACTAGTAGTTTGTAGTTGTGTTTATTGTAGTACTAGTAGTGTTTGTAGTAGTGTTTATTGTAGTACTAGTAGTGTTTGTAGTAGTGGTACTGGTATGTGTGTGTATATGTATCTTTGTTGTACTATCGGTAGCATTAGTACCTTCATGTGGTGGTATTACTTCATCCAGTAGTTTTGGTTTCATTCTCTTCCAGATCTTCTTGATGATTCCCCTCAGCTCCTCGTTCTCCTGGTCAGGGTTACCTAGCAACAGTGAGCGGGGCCACATATAAGTTATGATGATGCTGCATTCAGGAACCATCGGAGTAATCAGGTCCTGTACACAGCTGAGATGTGAGTATGAAGGGAATCTGACGTATTCGACAATCGTGAACGCCACACTAATACACCAACATACGCTCATAATAATTTACTAATTTACATATATTCTACCATACGAACATATTAACATACTAACATACTAATATACGAATATAATTACATACTACCATACTAACATACTACCATATTAACACACTTACATACGACCATATTAACATACCATACTAACATACTACCATACTACCATATTAACATACTAACATACGAACATACTTACATACTAACATACGAACATACTAACATACTACCATATTAACATACTGACATATTAACACACTTACATACTAACATACTTACATACTACCATATTAACATACTAACATACGAACATATTAACATACTAACATACTAATATACTAATATAATTACATACTAATATACTAACATACTTACATACTACCATATTAACATACTAACATACGAACATATTAACATACTAACATACTAATATAATTACATACTAATATACTAACATTCTAACATACTAATATAATTACATACTAACATGCTAATACACTAATATACTTACATACTAGCATACTTATATACTTGCATACTAATATACTTGCATACTAATACACTAACATACTAATACACGAACATACTGAAATACTTTCTAAGTACAGACAGTGATTGTTTAGATTCTCAATAATAATATACTAAATACTTATTTGGCCAGTTTATCCAAATAACACCACAATGTGTTATCTCCACATGTAGACGTGAAAGATGTTGTTATATTTGAAACTCGGTCTTCATTCAGTCTTAATGCAGAGAACAATCAGATACCTTCAGTCTTGATCTTCAGAGCGGTGCGAACCAGAGCGAAGAGCGTGGCGTTAAAGGTCACCATCCCGTCAGCGTTCAGAGGCATGTTCATCGCTACGAGGCGCTGAGGAACAGGAAGAGGAACAGGAAGAGGAACAGGGAGAGGAACACGAAGAGGAGGAACAGGAAGAGGAAGAAGAGGAAGAGGAACACGAAGAGGAGGAACAGGAAGAGGAACACGAAGAGGAAGAACAGGAAGAGGAAGAGGAACACGAAGAGGAGGAACAGGAAGAGGAAGAGGAACAGGGAGAAGAGGAACAGGAGGAGGAACAGGAAGAGGAAGAGGAACAGGGAGAAGAGGAACAGGAGGAGGAACAGGAAGAGGAGGAGGAACAGGAAGAAGAGGAACAGGAAGAAGAGGAACAGGAAGAAGAGGAACAGGAAGAAGAGGAACAGGAACAGGAAGAAGTGGAACAGGAAGAGGAACACGAATAGGAACAGGAACAGGACGAAGAGGAACACGAAGAGGAGGAACAGGAAGAGGAAGATGAACAGGGAGAAGAGGAACAGGAAGAGGAAGAGGAGGAACAGGAAGAAGAGGAACAGGGAGAAGAGGAAGAGGAAGAAGAGGAACAGGAAGAGAAGGAACATGAAGAGGAACAGGAAGAAGAGGAACAGGAAGAGGAAGAGGAGGAACAGGAAGAGGAAGAAGAGGAACAGGAAGAAGAGGAACAGGGAGAAGAGGAACAGGAAGAGGAACAGGAACAGGAAGAAGAGGAACACGAAGAGGAGGAACAGGAAGAAGAGGAACACGAAGAAGAGGAACACGAAGAGGAGGAACAGGAAGAGGAGGAGGAGGAGGAAGAGGAACACGAAGAGGAGGAACAGGAAGATGAAGAGGAACAGGAAGAAGAGGAACACGAAGAGGAGGAAGAGGAAGAGGAGGAGGAACAGGAAGAGGAAGAGCAGGAGGAACAGGAAGAAGAGGAACACGAAGAGGAGGAACAGGAAGAGGAACAGGGAGAAGAGGAACAGGAAGAGGAAGAGGAGGAACAGGAAGAAGAGGAACAGGGAGAAGAGGAAGAGGAAGAAGAGGAACAGGAAGAGAAGGAACACGAAGAGGAACAGGAAGAAGAGGAACACGAAGAGGAACAGGGAGAAGAGGAACAGGAAGAGGAAGAGGAGGAACAGGAAGAGGAAGAAGAGGAACAGGAAGAAGAGGAACAGGGAGAAGAGGAACAGGAAGAGGAACAGGAACAGGAAGAAGAGGAACACGAAGAGGAGGAACAGGAAGAAGAGGAACAGGAACAGGAAGAAGAGGAACACGAAGAGGAGGAACAGGAACAGGAAGCGGAGGAGGAAGAGGAACACGAAGAGGAGGAACAGGAAGATGAAGAGGAGGAGGAACAGGAAGAAGAGGAACACGAAGAGGAGGAAGAGGAAGAGGAGGAGGAACAGGAAGAAGAGGAACACAAAGAGGAGGAACAGGAAGAGGAAGAGGAGGAGGAACAGGAAGACGAACAAGAACCGGAACAGGAAGAGGAAGAAGAGGAACAGGAACACAAAGAGGAACAGGAAGAAGAGGAACAGGAACAGGAACCGGAAGATGAACAAGAACCGGAACAGGAAGAGGAAGAGGAAGAAGAGCAGGAGAGGTGTTTTATCTGACTGGACTATGTTCACATATTATGGGATGTCAGTGTGTCTTTAATCTACTGACACAGATAACTTCACTAACTAACTATCTGACAGCTTCTTTACAAATTAAGATGTTTTCACACAAAACAAACTATTTCCACTATTCTTTTTACAATCAATGAATCATGAGCTGACTAATCCAAAAGATGAATTAATTAAGAGTTCAAAATGAGCTCCAGCAGTAAAATCCTGATGTTACATGAATGAATGAACATCAATCATTTAAAGTTGTAATATACAGTACATTTCAGTTGTATAGCCTGATATGAATACAAGTACAGGACACACGTCAGAGCCCTGTGGGACACCCAGAATAATTCACCATCAAGTTGACATTAGATTGTTCCTTCATATGAGTTTTTACAACACCTAAAGTATTTATATATATATATATATATTTTACCTTACAAGCCACTCTGTGAGGACAGAGCTTCCCAAAACCCAGAGGAGGCTGGATCCTCCTGAGCAGAGCCACAACGTCCAGGTGCTTTATACGACCCCTGAAGGAAGAGAACATACTACAATAACGAGTAAAACTGCAACATAATAACAGAACAAAACAAAATACAATCTGATGTCATCTGAGCCACAACGTCCAGGTGTTCTATACCACAGGAAGTATTCAAGTACATAAGTAAAAGTAGCACAATATCAAAATACAATACAATATCAAAATATCAAAACTACTGAATTCAAAATTTTGCATCCTGAAATATTAGCAACAAAAAACCCTGCTTCCAGTCTTTGTGCTAAGCTAGGCTAGCAGTATACCTCTTCTTCCAGTCTTTGTGCTAAGCTAGGCTAGCAGTTTCCCCCTGCTTCCTGTCTTTGTGCTAAGCTATGCTAGCAGTTTACCAAGCAGTTTTGACTTCAATCACTGATGTTAAAAACCACAAACAAGCCAGAAATCTAGGTGTAGTTATGGATTCAGACCTCAACCTGAACAGCCTCATCAAGACAATCACAAGATCAGCCTCCTATCACCTGAAGAATATATCAAGGATTAGAGGACTTATGTCTCAACAGGTAAAACGTGTCCACGCATTTATCTTCAGCAGACTGGACTACTGTAACGGTGTGTTTACAGGTGTTGGGAACGTAAAGGAGCGTGTTTGGGTTATCAGCATCTAAGAAACTGAATTCTTGACATCAATAGAATTATTAATGTCAGTAACAATTATTAATGATTATTAATAATAACGGGCACCACCCTGCGAGCAGGGACCAATAACCAAACGATAAAACTAAGTCTCATAATTAGTGTTCAATCATAATGTCAGTAGTCCGAGTACTATTACACATTCAGTGTGACAGTGAAGGGTTAAGTTCGAGCACAGACCACATATACAGTTATTATCACAATACATGCACAAAGTAACCACAGACAGCTGCTCTTTAAAGTATAACAGAGTTTATTACGTTATAATACCAATGATCTAGTCAACTAATATCAAAACTAACAACAATACATTCATGAGCACGCTATCTAAAATCAACAGAAAAGAGGGGGGAGTGTGTGTGTGTGTGTGTGTGTGTGTGTGTGTGTGTGTGTGTGTGTGTGTGTGTGTGTGTGTGTGTGTGTGTGTGTGTGAGCAAACGGGGGGGAGCGAGGGAACAGCTCAGTGACGTGTGACGTAGTTGGGACGTGGTGACGTCTCTCATGCGTGAGACCCAAAATGGCGGATAGCCAACAGGAGACCCGGTGTCTACACGTGCTGGTAGCTGTTTAGCACGTAGCTACATTAGCTCAAAGCTATATGTGTGTGTGAGTTAGTAAAAGGGAAAGGAACAAAACAAAATGACATAAAAGAAGCGATTACAATCCTCTGCGCCGCGTAGGAGTCCTGAAGGTTGCTCTCTCAGCCCGGGGAGAGACCAGCGACTCTTTGTCTCAGCCGGCGGTTCTGACCTCCTGAACTGATGAGAAGCAGCTCTGACCTCACTGGGCGGCTCGCTCAACAGATCACAGGAGCACGGAATACACGCTACTTCTACACAACCCCTACGATCTCAGCCATCGTTAGTGTCGGCGATTATTAAGCATACACCTCGTTATAAAGATGAACGGTACTTTAAGCACGTAAACAAGATCAAATGAACACAAATGAACTCTCTGTAACTCTGCCCAGACTCTGTGTTGCCTTACGGTACGATGCGATGGTGGTGATGGAGGAGAGTCTTCTGGGGGGTTTCTTCGGAGCTTCAGTGGGCTCGTGCAGCGGCGTCGGAAGCCGCGTGTCTCTCGGTGAGAAGGCGTCGCTGTCGTCTGGAGACGGGAGTTTCGCGTCCTTATGGCCGGAGCAGACGAGGCGTTTGGTGGAGAGTGGAGAGTGGAAGCTCTCCGTCTCTCGTTCTGAAGAAGTCTGCTTCTTCACTTCTGCAGGATTAAAAGGGTTCGCTTCGTGGATGCGAACAAAGATAAAATAGACAGTTTGGTGAATTCGGCCAGCGAATATAAACTGTTAACGTAGGATTTTGGTTAAAAGGAGGAACAACGTTGATGTGCCTCCTGTTACCCCGGAGGGATCGGTGGAAAAAGCGTTGGCGTGCTCCCTAGCTCGACGGAGGTCGAGGGGAAAAAGCATTGAGGTGGAGCTGCAGGCGGTTTTGTAGAACGGTGGCTGAACCACAGGGGTCCTGGTGCCGTCTTGGCTCTCGGCCAATGAGATTGCAGCGGTGCATTCAGGTGACTTCAGGAACCATAGTTTTTTTGGGGGGGGGGAATTCACACCCTAATGTGAAATTCCTTCAGAGGAGGTTTGCTCTCATCAAACCAGAAATCAGGATGAAACCTTTGCTTGCAAAAGGGAAGACCTGACTCTCTTTGTCTCACAGCACATGTTGAAGCCATATGGTCAGATCCCAACACAGGTCTCTGTAACGAGTCCTCACTAAGACCAGGAGGGTGGATCACATCACTCCAGTTCTGAGGTCTTTGCACTGGCTTCCTGTCCAACAAAGACTTGACTTTAAAATCCTGCTGTTGGTTTACAAAGCACTGAATGGTTTAGGGCCAAAATACATCTCTGATCTGCTGCTACCTTATGAACAGTGTTAGATCCTGGTATACTTCTGGCCCGATACGGGGCTACTTACTGACTCAGCTCTCTATTGAAAGATTGTCGAGCTGGTGTTCTTGCGAGGGAACTCGCCTGGCTCTTCTAACTGCCGTTACTCCCGACGTCTACCCTGCTTCCTCCGGTCTGAGTGCACTCGGTCGAGGGGCCACCCTGACCCCGGGCGCTCCTACCGGTCGCGTCGGTTATGGCAGCTTCCCTCTTATGGATCCGTGCTCTTGGTAAATGCCAGGTTAGGTTTTAACGGCTAGGATCACTTCTAAAACCGTAAGGGGTTGTTAAGTGGATTCGGTCTCTAGGATAACCTTACAGAACTCAGTTGTTAGACATACAATGGATTTAACTTTTTACTGCCACGAGGAACTTTTTACTACTTGAGCAAATAAATGCACTTGAGAAATTTGCTTTAAATGCAGATTACATATTTATTGCAGGTTATATTTAGTTAGTTAGCAAGGGTTAAGCTACAGCTCACATAAAATGTTACTACACTTCATTCGTTAATTAAATTTTCTTCTTAGATTATACTCATTAGTTTTAGATGCCGAGACGGCTCGGTTGGAGCTGGATCTTCAAAGGTTCGATGAAAAGGTTCTTTTGGAGTTGTTAGGAGCGAAGGTCCGGCCGGACCCTCGGTCCTCCTGCTCTGCAGCGGAGTCCGTTCAGCAATCTTTGATCTTGTTAAAGTTGAGCAGGGAGGATAGGTGGTTCTTCGTCTTTCAATCTCTGCTCATAGAAGGGCCGTCTTCTGCTTTCGTCTTTTCCTCTTTCTTCATTCTTCATTCCTTCTTTCTTTTCTCGTCTTTCTTCCTTCTCACTTGGTTTTCGGTCTCGCTTCTCTCTTGCTTCTCGCGTCTTCTTCTCTCTTCTTTCTCGCTTCTCGATTCGTTTCTTCTTTCTTTTCTTCATTCTTGAGCAAAGACAAAGTCCACCGCTGCGTCTGTAGAGCGAAGTCCAGGGTCCTCTCAGGTGGAGCACTAGGATGGCTCTTACGACGTTATCCTCTCGTCTGTTAGTGTGTTACTTCTTTTATAACACTTTTGGGCTGCCTCTCGCGTCTCTCCCCCCTCTTCCTCAACACGTCCTCCCTCAGCCCGTGATTAACATGACATCATTGATTTGGTGCATGTGCTTCGAAAAGTACCTAACTTTTGTGTGTGTGTATGAGGAAATCACCCCAACTTCCCTGTCTGGGCGCTTACTCAATCAAGCTCTGCGTGTGTCTGGGTGTTCAACATCTGTTGCACTTCCCCTTTTCCTACACTCACACATTTCTAACACAGATTAGTGATCATAATCACAGTTACAGTTGTTATAATCAGTTACAGTTCTTATAATCAGTTTACTTAGTACACATTTGCTTATAAAATGATTATTGATCTCATCCTTCATCATTATTGTGCATCATTATTTGTCTTTTCTTCTCAACCACCATTATTTCCCCATCCCTTGAAGCCAACACTCAGCTTACTTCCTCTTTCTCCGTACTTTCTACACTCAGACTGCACTATACTCAGATACACATATTATTATTATTATCAGGTTTACATTTGTTAAATCAAATGTGTTAAAGATTCGTTATGTAACGATCATACACTTTATCTTTCGATTACACTTTAACTATTTAAGTATATGCTTTATGCTTTTTATATCCTGACCTTCCCCTGATCGTGTAGTATGTTTTCGAGGCAGCTCTCGTGAGCTCAACTCTTCTCGACAGAGAAGATAGTTTTTGGGGGGGGAATTCACACCCTAATGTGAAATTCCTTCAGAGGAGGTTTGCTCTCATCAAACCACAATCAGGATGAAACCTTTGCTTGCAAAAGGGAAGACCTGACTCTCTTTGTCTCACAGCACATGTTGAAGCCATATAGTCAGATCCCAACACAGGTCTCTGTAACGAGTCCTCACTAAGACCAGGAGGGTGGACCACATCACTCCAGTTCTGAGGTCTTTGCACTGGCTTCCTGTCCAACAAAGAATTGACTTTAAAATCCTGCTGTTGGTTTACAAAGCACTGAATGGTTTAGGGCCAAAATACATCTCTGATCTGCTGCTACCTTATGAACCATCCCGACCCCTCAGGTCGTCTGGGACCGGTCTACTTTCTGTTCCCAGAGTCAGAACTAAACATGGAGAAGCAGCTGTTGGGCTCTGGCATATGGCTTAAACATGTGCTGTGGACAAAGACAATCAGGCCTTCGCTTTTTCAAGCAAAGGTCTCATCCTGACTTGTAGTTTGAGGAGAGCAAAGGGATTTCACACTCAGGTGTGAATTCCCCCCCCCCAAATAACCATGGTAACCGCGGCAATCTCATTGGCCGAGAGCCAAGAGACCCCAGGACCCCTGTGGTTCGACCTCTGTTGTATAAAACTATCTGCTGCCCCCACTTCTATGCTTTTTCCAACTCTCCCTCCGGGGTTAACAGGAGGCACACACCGCTCTCCTCGCCCGGACCCCCCCCCTGTCCAGGCCACAGAGAATCCAGCTTTTTCCCGTCGACCTCCGTCGAACAGGGAGCACACCACGCTCTCTTCGCTCGGACACCCCCGTCCAGGCCACAGAAGAACCAGCTTTCCCCCCACGAGGGAGCCCCTCGAACCCTCATCAAACCCTGTCAGGTCACGAGCCATTTCGCTGGACGAAACAGCCCGCGATAACGAATCTGCATCAGCATTCGTTCAGTGCTTTCTGCTTCTTTTTATTTTGTGCACAAACCGGCACAGAGGAGCCGACGAAGCCTCGCTCCTCTCCTGACCGATGATTACCGGGAGACCTACGGACCACGTCGTCTCAGCCGAAGTTAAACTGTCCTCCCTGCAGCGAGGACAGATCACGTCTGCGTTTGCTCCCGAGCCACGCCAACGGACCGAAGCCGCACCAGCAACGCCGTGCGACACACAGCGCCCGCTGCAAAGCCGCGCTGCAAGCAGCCCCCCCCCTGTCCCCCTTCCCGACGAGGAAGACGGACCACTTTGCCACAAACACTTCCACGTTGCAACGAAGCATCTACAAGTAAGGTTCTTGGCATTTGGGCATAGCTTAGCTTAAATTAACTTAAGTTTAATTCAGGCCATTCATTTATATGTTGATATTCCCGTGTTTTTGTTGTTTAAATTACTGTCGCGTGATATCGAGATATTACGCAACTCCTCGCGGACGAGAGAAGCTCCGCTGTATTTGTGTATTAACTGTGACTGTTTGCTTGGATTTATTTGATTTCTTTTCATTGGTTTTACGACACTTCGTGTAGTATTCTCTGCTCATTAAATCAGCTCTGTGAGTGAAGTGTGGAATCTCGGCTATCGTACATAACTGCTGGCAGTTCTACCGACAACGGCACGTTATGTACGATACGCCAGGCACCCCCATTATCACTACAACGCGGACAGCACGCAGAAGCTTGATTCATGACCCCCACCTTTGCTCTCTCTTTCTTCTCTCTGCCCCGGGAGAAACCCCATTGAAACGATCGCCTCACATCACGTGCTGCCCAGGCACACGTGAATTACATACAGCAGCCCCATTCTGCCATTTTGTCCGGGTCCCTCGACTCCGCCATCTTTGTAGTTTTTAGCTGTAGTTCTTAAGGCCCCTCCCCTTTGGCCAGCGTCACTCGACGCCGCCATCTTTGTAGTCTTTAGCGTAGCTGTAAGACTCCTTCCTGTTCACCCACAGACACACACATACACACACAGACATACACCCTCATCCATTTTATTCATTCTTTAGTTTAGGCATATAAAATTGTATGATAACGTTTGTTGGTTGCAATATTAATTGATTTGATCATTTATTATTTTGATTCAATAAACTCTGTTATACTTTCAGGAGCAGTCGTCTGTGATTACTTGTGCATATGTATTTGATAAGACTGTATGTAGTAGCCTGTGCTCGAACTTAAAACCCTTCACTGTCACTGAATGTATAGTCATACGCAGACATTATGAGTGACTACTAATTATGAGACTTAGTTTTATCGTTTGGTTATTGGTCCCTGTTCGCAGGGTGGTGCCCCGTTTATATTAATAATCATTAATAATTGTTACATACATCAATAATTCTATTGATGTCAAGAATTCAGTTTCTTAAATGCTGATAACCCAAACACGCTCCTTTAGATCCCAACATAATGGTGCCCCGTGTGAGGCTACGTTATTCCAGTTCTGTTACAGTATATATGCACAGTAATCCATAATTATTTTTGAATAATTAATTTTCCAAAAAAATATTTTTTCCGAAATTTTTTTTTTTTTCTTCTTTTGAATGATCCAAATTCCTGGAACTTATTTCCCAAAATAGGTAGGCTTTGATCTTCAAAATCTTGTCTTATTGTAATTAAATTTTTGATTTTAAATCCAGATTTTTAATCTTAATCTTTAATTCCCTTCTCGAAATTTTATTTCGTTTCCAGGTTTAATTATTCGTTTCATTTCTTAAAACTAACAGCCAGCTGTGTAGTAGATTTGATTGTTTATTTGTAATACCTTGCTTGCTTTCTTAAATCCCTCAAAGAAGTTACACACAGCTGTCACAGGCCCAAAGTGCTAAACCACATTAGCATTTTCGCACCTCTGGCTGCAAAGCAGTAGTGATACCTCAGAGCAGCAACAGTAGAAACGTAAGTCACAGAGCTAGACATTTCACTGTGCGCCTGCATGAACCGTAACACTAACAGTAATTAACATCGAACAGTAGAAATCCTAAGTTACAGAACTAGACATTTCACTGAGAACCGTAAACACTAACAGTTTCCGTTCTAACACTAGGGAATTAACAACCACTGGGAGCCGTGTTCATTAGAGAGAATGAGCAACGAGAAATCCCCCATTCCTGGAGCTGTAGCTCCAGAAGACACCGCATTACGAGATGCGGTGGCTGATGTCCTCGGACTCACAGCAAAGGAAAGAGAGTACTTTGCAAAATACACTGCTGTCCTATGCGACGAGCAATTAGAGCAGCTGGTGGCTTATGTAAATAACCCAGCAGGTAACAGAGAGCGCCTGATTCAGGACGTAATCGGCGAAATACTGCTCATCTACCATCAGAAAATGCAGCTGCAAGCTGCCCGAACCCGGGCACAGAGCGACGAGCAGCAACGCGAGATCTGGACACTCCGAACAGAGGTTCAGGAGTTGTCACGTGACTGTAGAGTCCTACAGTCACAAAATAGTAGCCTGCGCAGTGACCTCAGAGAGGTCAACCTAGAACTCTCTAAAGCATCAGAGAGTGATGACAAACTGAAAGCGCTTCAAGGTGTTCCAGCAACCCCGGTAGGTACTGCTACCCCCTATCGAGCCTTTCAGCCCAGTCATTTCTTGGTCTCGGCTCCCTCATTCCCCGAGACCCGAACCACCTTGCATTTCTTGAAAACGCTTTCCCCAACCAGGAGGAGAGAGGACCAACACCAGGTCCTAGTCGGCCCAGGTGGCTTCAAACCCACCTCAGGCGAACGCAATCCTCCACGCAGTTCACGCGCGCGACAAGAACTGACCCCATCCCCCTCAGGGAGGGAGGATGATAGTCGTTACCACCATCGCGAGTATGGAGACTCGGACGGCCCAGGCCCCATCAACCTGGGAGGCCTGCGAACTCGACAGATCGAGTCTCTGGCAAAAGACGTAGAGCGCTTCAATCCCGATAATCACGACTCGAGCATCGATGACTACCTAAGGGAGATCGATCGCTGCCTCCTCGACCTATCGTGCGAAAAGCTAAAGCTAGTGTGGAAAACCACTGCGCGAAGCGTCCACGCTTTCATTGAAACGCTCCAGCCGAGCATCCGCGACCGCTATTCATCCCTTTGTCACGCCCTTAGGGAGGAGTACTCCCTGTACACCGACCCAGCTTCTGCCACCCTCGGCGCCTTTGCCATTTCCCAGGAAAGGCTAGAGTCTCCGAGAGACTACTTCAGGCGCTTGAGATCTGCGTACTTCCAAGGACGTAACGCCCCAGGTCTAGAAGAAGACCATGCCTTCAAGTCGCTATTCTTGCACAATCTCCACGACAACGTGAGATACGCTGTTACTATGCACTGCAGAACGAGTAACCTCACCATGCCAGAGATTAGGAAGTACGCGCAACTTGCATGGGAGACACGCGGCCGGCCGACAAATCGGTACGAAGACACCGCCATAGTCTTAGGCATCCAACAGTCGAGCGACTCCGACCTAGCGTCGGAAGACGACGAGAGGACTTGGCCTAGCGAGCCCTTGTCACCCCCGAGGAACCAACGACCCTGGCGGTCGAAAGACCAACGGAACCAGGGGGGTGAAAGACGCCCTCAAGGGCAACACATCAGGTAACGCTGACTCGCAGCCCACCTGACTAAGCCGAGTGACCTTTCCCCCTGCTGCCACGTCGACATGGTAGGGGGGGGGAAGAGAACTCAGCACACTTCCGGAAACGACCACTCCCAATTTCGCACCTCGTTCTTCAACCTTCTTGGGCGACCTTGTTCGCAAAGGCAATGCCCGTTATGTATATATCTATACATATTCTTCAGTCTTACTGGGGGGTCATAACACTCTTGCTCTACCCGACTCCGGGTCAGAAACGAGCCTCATGTGTTCCCCCAACCTTTTCGCATACACCTCTAGGGTGCCACAACCTTAGAGGCCCTTTCGAGCACCCTAGCTCGTAAGATCTTTCGCCAACTAAGCCTTCTTCTCCTGCTCTGTCAGCATGAGCCACCTCCAGCTTGTTCAACGAAGCCACCGCCTTCTTTCAGCCGAGTCATCGCCCGGGCCTGTCAAGTCGCCAGTGCCGTAGGTAACTGAACTTGACCTGTGCGCCGGACCTGTCTCCATCTCTCATTAGGAGGGTGGGGGGAGGGAGATATCACCAGCCCGTCATGACACACTCCAGAGTGAAACTGTTCGCGACGTTTCCCTGAGTGCTGACGGTAACGTGGGGATATCCGCCCTCGCCACTTGAACAGCGCGAGGGGGGTGGGATCTCTGACAACAGAAACTTAGAGAGATGCACTTCACAGGAAGTACACTCTAATCTCGCCAGTGCCGAAACCAACCGGCAGAATGGCGGCTTACTATTGACTACTGACGTTTAACTGCATGCTTCAACTCACCCTGTAGACATGCACTAACCGCTAACACAGCCTACTTCAACCAGAACAGTTGCATGACCTGACAAATCATTGTGACTGTAAACTGATGCTCCACGCTCATAGAGAACCCTTTGCATGCTTTATAGACTCTACCAGAAGTAACCAGAGAAGACATAACCTCTGCCGTAGCAGTCAGATTTAACCCAGGACCTCATCCGAGAAGGCTCAGCTGTCAACAGCTGGAGCAGCGAGAGACCAGCCTAGCTAGTCACACTAGCCGTGCTAACGAAATCCGTAAATCTGCTACCACTACTGTTATGCAACCCTCACAGGTACCTCTGGCCTATAGTCTTGGCAACGCAACTCCAATATCGATAGATTCTAAAACTTAGACACAGGACTCGCTCTAAATCTACCGATCAGAGAGAGATAGACGCACATATCATGTACCAATAGATCCAGAAGCGACAGACTAACTGGATTCCCTCCTATTCGTAACACCACGTAGCCAACCTACGACTGCTCCGCCGACGGACTCCAGTCCTGTCTAGGAGCTGAACCAGTAACCACTGTTTGCCCCTCACCTGCTTCTTGTCTTTCTATTCTTTCCTTCTCTCTCTTTTGTGTTTTGTTTTGTTTATTTGGGTTGTTACTTTCTTTGACACTGTGCCACAATGCTAGAATATCACAACATCATAATAGCGATTGAATTATTTGGGAATAATGTTTTGCTCACCTATGATTTGAATTGTGTATGATAGTAGATGTAGGTAGAAGTAGTTAAAGTCATCTGCCCAGATGCCACCTTAGTCATCTGCCCAGATGCCAATGAACTCTGAACTTGAACACCATGAACTTGACCACTATGAACCTTGAACTCTATGAACAATGAACACTGCCTGTTTTAACCACTGCTTTTGGTCTCAGGAACACTTGGACTGTCTCACCTCTTCAGGTTTCCCCACCACATGGATGCACATGCCAGCCCTTGGTTTGCTCTAAAGACCGAAGCCAACATCTCGCTCTTCAGAACAAAGGGGGGATGTTGGGCTCTGGCATATGGCTTAAACATGTGCTGTGGACAAAGACAATCAGGCCTTCGCTTTTTCAAGCAAAGGTCTCATCCTGACTTGTAGTTTGAGGAGAGCAAAGGGATTTCACACTCAGGTGTGAATTCCCCCCCCCCAAATAACCATGGTAACCGCGGCAATCTCATTGGCCGAGAGCCAAGAGACCCCAGGACCCCTGTGGTTCGACCTCTGTTCTATAAAACTATCTGCTGCCCCCACTTCTATGCTTTTTCCAACTCTCCCTCCGGGGTTAACAGGAGGCACACACCGCTCTCCTCGCCCGGACCCCCCCCCTGTCCAGGCCACAGAGAATCCAGCTTTTTCCCGTCGACCTCCGTCGAACAGGGAGCACACCACGCTCTCTTCGCTCGGACACCCCCGTCCAGGCCACAGAAGAACCAGCTTTCCCCCCACGAGGGAGCCCCTCGAACCCTCATCAAACCCTGTCAGGTCACGAGCCATTTCGCTGGACGAAACAGCCCGCGATAACGAATCTGCATCAGCATTCGTTCAGTGCTTTCTGCTTCTTTTTATTTTGTGCACAAACCGGCACAGAGGAGCCGACGAAGCCTCGCTCCTCTCCTGACCGATGATTACCGGGAGACCTACGGACCACGTCGTCTCAGCCGAAGGTAAACTGTCCTCCCTGCAGCGAGGACAGATCACGTCTGCGTTTGCTCCCGAGCCACGCCAACGGACCGAAGCCGCACCAGCAACGCCGTGCGACACACAGCGCCCGCTGCAAAGCCGCGCTGCAAGCAGCCCCCCCCCTGTCCCCCTTCCCGACGAGGAAGACGGACCACTTTGCCACAAACACTTCCACGTTGCAACGAAGCATCTACAAGTAAGGTTCTTGGCATTTGGGCATAGCTTAGCTTAAATTAACTTAAGTTTAATTCAGGCCATTCATTTATATGTTGATATTCCCGTGTTTTTGTTGTTTAAATTACTGTCGCGTGATATCGAGATATTACGCAACTCCTCGCGGACGAGAGAAGCTCCGCTGTATTTGTGTATTAACTGTGACTGTTTGCTTGGATTTATTTGATTTCTTTTCATTGGTTTTACGACACTTCGTGTAGTATTCTCTGCTCATTAAATCAGCTCTGTGAGTGAAGTGTGGAATCTCGGCTATCGTACATAACTGCTGGCAGTTCTACCGACAACGGCACGTTATGTACGATACGCCAGGCACCCCCATTATCACTACAACGCGGACAGCACGCAGAAGCTTGATTCATGACCCCCACCTTTGCTCTCTCTTTCTTCTCTCTGCCCCGGGAGAAACCCCATTGAAACGATCGCCTCACATCACGTGCTGCCCAGGCACACGTGAATTACATACAGCAGCCCCATTCTGCCATTTTGTCCGGGTCCCTCGACTCCGCCATCTTTGTAGTTTTTAGCTGTAGTTCTTAAGGCCCCTCCCCTTTGGCCAGCGTCACTCGACGCCGCCATCTTTGTAGTCTTTAGCGTAGCTGTAAGACTCCTTCCTGTTCACCCACAGACACACACATACACACACAGACATACACCCTCATCCATTTTATTCATTCTTTAGTTTAGGCATATAAAATTGTATGATAACGTTTGTTGGTTGCAATATTAATTGATTTGATCATTTATTATTTTGATTCAATAAACTCTGTTATACTTTCAGGAGCAGTCGTCTGTGATTACTTGTGCATATGTATTTGATAAGACTGTATGTAGTAGCCTGTGCTCGAACTTAAAACCCTTCACTGTCACTGAATGTATAGTCATACGCAGACTATTGACATTATGAGTGACTACTAATTATGAGACTTAGTTTTATCGTTTGGTTATTGGTCCCTGTTCGCAGGGTGGTGCCCCGTTTATATTAATAATCATTAATAATTGTTACATACATCAATAATTCTATTGATGTCAAGAATTCAGTTTCTTAAATGCTGATAACCCAAACACGCTCCTTTAGATCCCAACACAGCGTTCAGTGTTTCTGCTCCACATATCTGGAACAAAGTCCCAGAAAGCTGCAGGTCTGCTGAGACCCTCAGCTCATTTAAATCAAGATTGAAGACTTTTCTGTTTGCTGCTGCCTTTAATTGAACCACATTCAAGGATATTAATACATTTCTGCATTTTACTGCTGTATTTTATTTCTTACACTGCTTTTAGTGTTACTAACTGTTTTTAATGTTACAATGAATGTCCTTAGTTGTCTTAAAATCTCTTTTCTTTTGCAGATGTTTTGATGCTTTTAATGGTTTTATGTGAATTACCTTGTTGTTGAAATGTGCTGAACAGATAAACTTGCCTTGCCTCTGCTTCCAGTCTTTGTGCTAAGCTAGGCTAGCAGTATACCTCTGCTTCCAGTCTTTGTGCTAAGCTAGTCTAAGAACAAACATACTTGGCCTCTGGATCGTATTCAGACCAGATCCTCTTGAACTCGTCCAGATGATGCGGCCCCAGAATCGACCAATCACGTGTTAGATAGTCAAAGTTGTCCATGATGACGGCGACGAATAGGTTAATGATCTGAAGGACACACAAGCAGTCAGAGTGTGTGTGTGTGTGTGTGCGCAGTGGTGTATAGTAACGAAGTAGAAATACTTCGTTTCTGTACTTCAGTCGTTTTTTTGGGTATCTGTACTTTACTCCTTATATTTCTGTTTACTTTTACTTTTACTTCACTACATTTTGCAAAGAAAACTGATACTTTGACTCCGATACATTTCCCCTGAAACCTTCGTTACTCGCTACAAAATCAAATCTATCTTCAGAAACAAAATGAATCCTGAGAGCAGCGTCGGGGACTGTGGTGGAACAGACTGCAAGCAGGTTTGTGAATCAGTGGTCCTAGCAGCAAGTTAAATCATTGGTGAATCACGTTAATGCACAATTACAAACGTGCTCTCAAAGCCGCGGTGTTTTGATTCCCAGTGATGTCCAGGATGCTACATGCTATAAGCTAGCGGGCGACTACATGAGTAGAGTTCCACACAGGACGGGTGGGATGAGGAGGTGGACGGTCAAACTAACACTGTGTTTCCTCCAGGAGGCCGCAGTTTGTGCCGTGTGTGAAACGAGAAGCCAATGTTGATTTATTTGTGACGTGACTTCCGCACTTAAGCAACGCCGCTTCCGTAGATATTTTAACGCAAACCACGATCTTTTCCTAAACCTAACGAAGTAGTTTCATAGAATTGTCTTTTGAAGATGAACAGGACATGTTTCAGTTTCAAGTAATGACTGGGTTGTTACTTTCGCTGCTGCTTTAGTATTGATCATGTTTTGATATTTGAGTCATGTTGTGGATGATCAGATGGAAAAGTAGATGCAAAAGTATACTTATGTACAATATATTATGTTGAACATTGTTGCTCCTGGATGGATCACAGCAACCCAATTATGTTCAATTATGTCCTTGGTCATGGTGCCACAGCACTTAAAGGAATAAACGTCATCATTCTCACAATTCTGACCCTTTGCTTTTTATGAACAGCATTTACTTGTACTTTTACTTTCAATACTTAAGTACATTTAATATCAGAAAATGACTTTTGATACTTAAGTACAATACATATCAGATACTTTAAGACTTTTACTCAAGTAGTATTCTAATAGGTGACTTTTACTGGAGTAGTTTTCCAGGAAGGTATCTTTACTTTTACTCAAGTATGCTTTTGAGTACTTTATACACCACTGTGTGTGTGTGTGTGTGTGTGTGTCTCACCAGAAAAGCACACAACATGAAGAAGCTGATAAAGTAAACGATGGCGAAGTTGCTTCCACAGCTGAACTCTTCTCCTGGTCCGTAGTCAGACTCTGGGTCACAGCGTTTACCTGGAAGACTGGCCAACATGATCTCCTGCCACGCCTCACCTGTCGCACACCTGCACACACACACACGTGATTATTTATTATAATATTTCATATTTCATTGAATAGTTCTTGAGAAATATTCGAATATAATATATAATAATGCCCCTGGATAATGTCTTTCAATATAATTCAATTGTCACAATCAGAGATGAAGACGAGGAAGAAGAGGAGGAAGAGGAAGAAGAGGATCTGACCTGAAGAGGAGGAGGACCGCCTGAGGAAATGTCTGGAAGTTGTTGTTTCTGTTGATCTGAGTGAGATCCTGCATCGCTACCTTCCCAAAGGTCTGATAGAGAGACAGAGTGAGAGACAGAGAGAGAGAGACAGAGAGAGACAGAGTGAGAGTGAGAGACAGAGTGAGAGACAGAGAGAGAGAGACAGAGAGAGACAGAGTGAGAGACAGAGTGAGAGACAGAGAGAGAGAGACAGAGAGAGTGAGAGTGAGAGACAGAGTGAGAGAGAGAGACAGAGAGAGACAGAGTGAGAGTGAGAGACAGAGTGAGAGTGAGAGACAGAGAGAGAGAGAGTGAGAGAGACAGAGACAGAGTGAGAGTGAGAGACAGAGAGAGAGAGACAGAGACAGTGAGAGTGAGAGAGACAGACAGAGACAGAGTGAGAGTGAGAGACAGAGTGAGAGTGAGAGACAGAGTGAGAGAGAGTGAGAGAGACAGAGACAGAGTGAGAGTGAGAGACAGAGAGAGAGAGACAGAGACAGAGAGAGTGAGAGAGACAGAGTGAGAGACAGAGACAGAGAGAGAGAGACAGCGACAGAGAGAGTGAGAGTGAGAGTGAGAGAGACAGACAGAGAGACAGAGAGAGAGACAGAGTGAGAGTGAGAGTGAGAGAGACAGAGACAGAGTGAGAGCGAGAGAGAGAGAGCGCGAGAGAGCGAGAGAGAGAGAGAGCGACAGAGAGAGAGAGAGAGAGAGAGCGACAGAGAGAGAGAGACAGAGACAGAGAGACAGAGACAGAGAGAGAGAGACAGAGAGAGAGAGAGAGAGAGAGAGAGAGAGAGAGAGCGAGAGAGAGAGAGAGAGAGACAGAGACAGACAGAGAGAGAGAGAGCGTGAGAGAGAGAGAGAGCGACAGAGACAGAGCGAGAGAGAGAGAGCGCGAGAGAGCGAGACAGAGAGAGAGCGTGAGAGAGAGAGAGAGAGACAGAGAGAGAGCGAGAGAGAGAGAGCGTGAGAGAGAGAGACAGAGAGAGAGCGAGAGATTTTTTTGATTTTACAAAAACATTTTATTTACATTTTTAAACTTTTACAATCAGTTCAACTTAAAGTGCAGCTGCGTTCAATCAATTATTTCATTAAAAATGGTGAACAACATGATACGTTATCATTTAAAACGGTTAAACAAATAAGGTCCAACAAACATAAACGTGTCTTTAATTGTCTGTAGGCTGAGATCTGACTCTCACTTAGTGCCCACTTTGTCCAGTTCTCTGTTCACTTTGTGAACTATTTTCTTGAGTCTGTATCCTTCCTGCTTCGTGAGACCTCCTCTGTCCTTGCTCCTCATGTGAGACCTGGCAGAGCTGGAGAGCTGCTCCTTGTCAGAGAGGTAGTCCTCCACTCTGACTCCTCTCACGTTCTTACTCCTCCTCAGAAACTCCTTGATCTCCTCCACGCTGTAGCCTCCAGAGCCCCGAGAGCTGCCAGCACCGTGTGTAGAGGGCTCACTGTTTACAGCAGAGTTCTCCTCCTGACTGGACTCAGAGTCCTCCCAACCGGACTCAGGGTCCTCTTCCGGCCTGGACTCACACTCGGCTGCTCCTCCACTTTCTGTAGTTGCCACTTTCTTGGCCTGTGAGCTTCCTCTGTCTCCTCTCTGTTTCCTCTTCAGCTGAGGGGCCTTGAGCTGCTCCTCGTCTGCTTCCATGGCCTCCTCCCCACCTGCCTCCACCTGTCCTCCAGTACTCTCCCTCACCTGCTGGACCTCACTTGCCCTGTCCTTCATTACCTCTTGTCCCCTACTTTTCCTCTCTTTTTTCGCCATTTGTACCCCACTTGTCCCCTCCTCCCTCACTTCCTGTGCTCCACTTGTTTCCTCAACCCTCACCTCCTTGGTCTCACTTGTTTCCTCAACCCTCACCTCCTTGGTCCCACTTGTTTCCTCAACCCTCACCTCCTTGGTCCCACTTGTTTCCTCAACCCTCACCTCCTTGGTCCCACTTGTTTCCTCAACCCTCACCTCCTTGGTCCCACTTGTTTCCTCAACCCTCACCTCCTTGGTCCCACTTGTTTCCTCAACCCTCACCTCCTGTAACCCGCTCGTCCCCTCCTCCTTTAGGGCGGGGCTACTGTGGGGCTACTGTGATTGACAGATGTTCACCTGTGTGAGCTCACCTGCATCCCGATGACGGCGTAGATGAAGAAGATCATGGCGATGAGCAGAGCGACGTACGGCAGCGCCTGAAGACAGACAGGAGGAGGTTAGACTGGTGCTCACATTGGCCCCGCCCCCAGTGTTAGCCCCGCCCCCGACCTGCAGTGATTTGATGAAAGTCCACAGCAGGGTACGAATCCCCTCCCCTTTACTCAGCAGCTTGACCAATCGCATCACTCGAAACAGACGAAAGAAGGTGATCGACACCCGAGAGCTGTCCTCCCCACTCTGAGAGACAGACAGGGAGACAGGGAGAGACAGGGAGACAGGGAGAGACAGCGAGACAAGGAGAGAGAAAGAGAGACAAGGAGAGAGAGAGAGAAGGAGAGCGAGAGAGAGAGACAAGGAGAGAGAGAGAGATATAGAGAGACAGGGAGAGAGAGAGAGAGACAAGGAGAGAGAGAGAGAGAGAGAGACAATGAGAGAGTGAGAGAGAGAGAGACAAGGAGAGAGAGAGAGAGAGAGAGAGACAAGGAGAGAGAGAGAGAAGGAGAGCGAGAGAGAGAGACAAGGAGAGACAGAGAGAGAGATATAGACAGGGAGAATCACGGAGACAAGGAGAGAGGGAGAGACAAGGAGATAGAGAGAGAGAGACAAGGAGATAGAGAGCGAGAGATAGAGAGAACGAGAGAACGAGAGAACGAGAGAGAGAGAGAGAGAGAGAGAGAGAGAATGAGATAGAGAGAGAGAGACAGGGAGACAAGGACAGAGGGAGTGACAAGGAGATAGAGAGATAGACAGGGAGACAAGGAGAGATGGAGAGACAAGGAGAGAGAGAGAGAGAGAGAGAGAGAGATACAAGGAGAGAGAGAGAGAGAGAGAGATACAAGGAGAGAGCGAGAGAGAGAGAGAGAGAGAGAGAGAGAGAGAGAGAGACAGGGAGACAAGGAGAGAGGGAGTGACAAGGAGATAGAGAGAGACAGAGAGAGAGAGTGATAGAGCGAGAGACAGAGAGAGAGAGAGACAGAGAGAGAGAGAGAGAGAGAGAGAGAGACAGAGAGAGAGACAGAGCGAGAGAGAGCGACGGAGAGAGAGAGAGCGATAGAGAGAGAGAGAGCAATAGAGAGAGAGCGAGAGAGAGAGAGAGAGAGAGAGAGAGAGAGCGATGGAGAGAGAGAGCGATAGAGAGAGAGCGATAGAGAGAGAGAGAGAGAGACAGAGAGACAGAGAGAGAGACAGAGAGAGAGAGCGATAGAGAGAGAGAGACAAGGAGATAGAGATAGAGAGCGAGAGAGACACAGGGAGATCATTAGCATAATTATTATTATCATCATTAATCACTGGTCATGTGACCTCAGTGTGAACTCAAACTTTACAAAATAAAACCAAGTAAAAAGCTGAAACAGAAATGTGTTGATGGAGATGTTTCCTCCAGTAGAACTCGTCTTGTAAAATATTCTATTCATATAATATTTTCATATATCATATGATATTAATGGTGTTTGTGTTGCGTTCGAGGACTCACACTGAACTCGGTGACCACGATGTCGACGACGCTGCCGACCACGATGAGAGCGTCAAAGGAATTCCAGGCGTCCACGAAGTAATGCTGCGGAGAAAAGAGCCATTAAACACCAGAGTCTTCATGGACCAGGACCAGGTCCTCAGAGACCAGGACCACGTCCTCATAGACCAGGACCACGTCTTCTTAGACCAGGACCTCAGAGACCAGGACCAGGTCCTCAGAGACCAGGACCACGTCTTCTTAGACCAGGACCACATCTTCTTAGACCAGGACCACGTCCTCTTAGACCAGGACCACGTCCTCTTAGACCAGGACCACGTCTTCTTAGACCAGGACCTCAGAGACCAGGACCAGGTCCTCAGAGACCAGGACCACGTCTTCTTAGACCAGGACCACATCTTCTTAGACCAGGACCACGTCCTCTTAGACCAGGACCACGTCCTCTTAGACCAGGACCACGTCCTCTTAGACCAGGACCACGTTCTCTTAGACCAGGACCCCGTCCTCATAGACCAGGACCCCGTCCTCATAGACCAGGACCACATCCTCATAGACCAGGACCACGTCTTCTTAGACCAGGACCCCGTCCTCTTAGACCAGGACCCCGTCCTCATAGACCAGGACCACGTCTTCTTAGACCAGGACCACGTCCTCTTAGACCAGGACCACGTCCTCTTAGACCAGGACCATGTCTTCTTAGACCAGGACCTCAGAGACCAGGACCAGGTCCTCAGAGACCAGGACCACGTCTTCTTAGACCAGGACCACATCTTCTTAGACCAGGACCACGTCCTCTTAGACCAGGACCACGTCCTCTTAGACCAGGACCACGTCCTCTTAGACCAGGACCACGTTCTCTTAGACCAGGACCCCGTCCTCATAGACCAGGACCCCGTCCTCATAGACCAGGACCACATCCTCATAGACCAGGACCACGTCTTCTTAGACCAGGACCCCGTCCTCTTAGACCAGGACCCCGTCCTCATAGACCAGGACCACGTCTTCTTAGACCAGGACTATTTATATTTGTGCTTTTAAAGTTTTCCAGCTCCAGTAGGAACCAATGGGCCACAGACAGGAAGTCAGACAGTATTAAGAGACGGACCAACGTGTTTTGATCAAACAAACAGGAAAGAGAGACTTTATTTGGGGACTTCTTTCAGCGCGGATGAATCCCCATGTGTTGCTCTCGAGAGTATTTGTATGTGTGATTGATGTGTTTAATTGGAGCTCGAGGAGACCTGAGAGGGTGCGTTTGTTTTGCTCACCCTGAGTCTGAGAGCCAGCAGCTTCAGCAGCATCTCTGCGGTGAAGAGTCCGGTGAACACCATGTTCAGGATGTCCATGATGTGGCTGAACTTCTTTGACTGTTCGTAGTGCTGCAGGACAGAAACACAGTCATCACTTCATCATACTTGTATTGGTATTCAGAGGAAACAGGAAGCAGGAAGAGAACGTGTTTACCTGAACAGCTAGAGTGACGGTGTTGAGCAGGATGAGCAGAAACATGATGTACTCAAATCCTGTGGAGTTGATGATGGACCAGAACTTATACTGGACCGGATTCTTTGGGATGTAAAGCTTCAGTGGCTGAGCCTTCAGAGCGAACTCAACACACTGACGCTGTGGAGACAGAGTTATTATGTACTACTGTACTAACAGAGTTATTATGTACTACTGTACTAACAGAGTTATTATGTACTACTGTACTAACAGAGTTATTATGTACTACTGTACTAACAGAGTTATTATGTACTACTTACTGTACTAACAGAGAGTTATTATGTACTACTGTACTAACAGAGTTATTATGTACTACTGTACTAACAGAGTTATTATGTACTACTGTACTAACAGAGTTATTATGTACTACTGTACTAACAGAGAGTTATTATGTACTACTGTACTAACAGAGTTATTATGTACTACTGTACTAACAGAGTTATTATGTACTACTGTACTAACAGAGAGTTATTATGTACTACTTACTGTACTAACAGAGTTATTATGTACTACTGTACTAACAGAGAGTTATTATGTACTACTTACTGTACTAACAGAGTTATTATGTACTACTGTACTAACAGAGAGTTATTATGTACTACTGTACTAACAGAGTTATTATGTACTACTGTACTAACAGAGTTATTATGTACTACTGTACTAACAGAGAGTTATTATGTACTACTTACTGTACTAACAGAGTTATTATGTACTACTGTACTAACAGAGTTATTATGTACTACTGTACTAACAGAGTTATTATGTACTACTGTACTAACAGAGAGTTATTATGTACTACTTACTGTACTAACAGAGTTATTATGTACTACTGTACTAACAGAGTTATTATGTACTACTGTACTAACAGAGTTATTATGTACTACTGTACTAACAGAGTTATTATGTACTACTGTACTAACAGAGTTATTATGTACTACTGTACTAACAGAGTTATTATGTACTACTGTACTAACAGAGTTATTATGTACTACTGTACTAACAGAGTTATTATGTACTACTGTACTAACAGAGAGTTATTATGTACTACTGTACTAACAGAGTTATTATGTACTACTGTACTAACAGAGTTATTATGTACTACTGTACTAACAGAGAGTTATTATGTACTACTGTACTAACAGAGTTATTATGTACTACTTACTGTACTAACAGAGTTATTATGTACTACTGTACTAACAGAGAGTTATTATGTACTACTGTACTAACAGAGTTATTATGTACTACTGTACTAACAGAGTTATTATGTACTACTGTACTAACAGAGTTATTATGTACTACTGTACTAACAGAGAGTTATTATGTACTACTGTACTAACAGAGTTATTATGTACTACTGTACTAACAGAGTTATTATGTACTACTGTACTAACAGAGAGTTATTATGTACTACTGTACTAACAGAGTTATTATGTACTACTTACTGTACTAACAGAGTTATTATGTACTACTGTACTAACAGAGAGTTATTATGTACTACTTACTGTACTAACAGAGTTATTATGTACTACTGTACTAACAGAGAGTTATTATGTACTACTTACTGTACTAACAGAGTTATTATGTACTACTGTACTAACAGAGTTATTATGTACTACTGTACTAACAGAGTTATTATGTACTACTTACTGTACTAACAGAGAGTTATTATGTACTACTGTACTAACAGAGAGTTATTATGTACTACTGTACTAACAGAGAGTTATTATGTACTACTTACTGTACTAACAGAGAGTTATTATGTACTACTGTACTAACAGAGAGTTATTATGTACTACTTACTGTACTAACAGAGTTATTATGTACTACTTACTGTACTAACAGAGAGTTATTATGTACTACTGTACTAACAGAGAGTTATTATGTACTACTTACTGTACTAACAGAGTTATTATGTACTACTGTACTAACAGAGAGTTATTATGTACTACTTACTGTACTAACAGAGTTATTATGTACTACTTACTGTACTAACAGAGTTATTATGTACTACTGTACTAACAGAGTTATTATGTACTACTGTACTAACAGAGTTATTATGTACTACTTACTGTACTAACAGAGAGTTATTATGTACTACTTACTGTACTAACAGAGAGTTATTATGTACTACTTACTGTACTAACAGAGTTATTATGTACTACTTACTGTACTAACAGAGTTATTATGTACTACTTACTGTACTAACAGAGAGTTATTATGTACTACTTACTGTACTAACAGAGTTATTATGTACTACTTACTGTACTAACAGAGTTATTATCTACTTACTGTACTAACAGAGTTATTATGTACTACTGTACTAACAGAGTTATTATGTACTACTGTACTAACAGAGAGTTATTATGTACTACTGTACTAACAGAGAGTTATTATGTACTACTGTACTAACAGAGAGTTATTATGTACTACTTACTGTACTAACAGAGTTATTATGTACTACTTACTGTACTAACAGAGTTATTATGTACTACTTACTGTACTAACAGAGAGTTATTATGTACTACTTACTGTACTAACAGAGTTATTATGTACTACTTACTGTACTAACAGAGTTATTATGTACTACTGTACTAACAGAGAGTTATTATGTACTACTTACTGTACTAACAGAGTTATTATGTACTACTTACTGTACTAACAGAGAGTTATTATGTACTACTTACTGTACTAACAGAGTTATTATGTACTACTTACTGTACTAACAGAGTTATTATGTACTACTTACTGTACTAACAGAGTTATTATGTACTACTGTACTAACAGAGTTATTATGTACTACTGTACTAACAGAGTTATTATGTACTACTGTACTAACAGAGTTATTATGTACTACTGTACTAACAGAGAGTTATTATGTACTACTGTACTAACAGAGTTATTATGTACTACTGTACTAACAGAGAGTTATGTACTACTGTACTAACAGAGTTATTATGTACTACTGTACTAACAGAGTTATTATGTACTACTTACTGTACTAACAGAGAGTTATTATGTACTACTTACTGTACTAACAGAGTTATTATGTACTACTTACTGTACTAACAGAGTTATTATGTACTACTGTACTAACAGAGTTATTATGTACTACTGTACTAACAGAGAGTTATTATGTACTACTGTACTAACAGAGAGTTATTATGTACTACTTACTGTACTAACAGAGTTATTATGTACTACTGTACTAACAGAGTTATTATGTACTACTGTACTAACAGAGTTATTATGTACTACTGTACTAACAGAGTTATTATGTACTACTGTACTAACAGAGAGTTATTATGTACTACTGTACTAACAGAGTTATTATGTACTACTGTACTAACAGAGTTATTATGTACTACTGTACTAACAGAGTTATTATGTACTACTGTACTAACAGAGTTATTATGTACTACTGTACTAACAGAGTTATTATGTACTACTGTACTAACAGAGTTATTATGTACTACTTACTGTACTAACAGAGAGTTATTATGTACTACTTACTGTACTAACAGAGTTATTATGTACTACTGTACTAACAGAGTTATTATGTACTACTGTACTAACAGAGTTATTATGTACTACTGTACTAACAGAGTTATTATGTACTACTTACTGTACTAACAGAGAGTTATTATGTACTACTTACTGTACTAACAGAGTTATTATGTACTACTGTACTAACAGAGTTATTATGTACTACTTACTGTACTAACAGAGAGTTATTATGTACTACTTACTGTACTAACAGAGTTATTATGTACTACTGTACTAACAGAGTTATTATGTACTACTGTACTAACAGAGTTATTATGTACTACTGTACTAACAGAGTTATTATGTACTACTGTACTAACAGAGTTATTATGTACTACTTACTGTACTAACAGAGAGTTATTATGTACTACTTACTGTACTAACAGAGTTATTATGTACTACTGTACTAACAGAGTTATTATGTACTACTGTACTAACAGAGTTATTATGTACTACTGTACTAACAGAGTTATTATGTACTACTGTACTAACAGAGTTATTATGTACTACTGTACTAACAGAGTTATTATGTACTACTTACTGTACTAACAGAGTTATTATGTACTACTGTACTAACAGAGTTATTATGTACTACTGTACTAACAGAGAGTTATTATGTACTACTGTACTAACAGAGAGTTATTATGTACTACTTACTGTACTAACAGAGAGTTATTATGTACTACTGTACTAACAGAGTTATTATGTACTACTGTACTAACAGAGTTATTATGTACTACTTACTGTACTAACAGAGTTATTATGTACTACTGTACTAACAGAGTTATTATGTACTACTTACTGTACTAACAGAGTTATTATGTACTACTGTACTAACAGAGTTATTATGTACTACTGTACTAACAGAGTTATTATGTACTACTGTACTAACAGAGTTATTATGTACTACTGTACTAACAGAGTTATTATGTACTACTGTACTAACAGAGTTATTATGTACTACTGTACTAACAGAGTTATTATGTACTACTTACTGTACTAACAGAGAGTTATTATGTACTACTTACTGTACTAACAGAGAGTTATTATGTACTACTTACTGTACTAACAGAGTTATTATGTACTACTGTACTAACAGAGAGTTATTATGTACTACTGTACTAACAGAGTTATTATGTACTACTGTACTAACAGAGTTATTATGTACTACTTACTGTACTAACAGAGTTATTATGTACTACTTACTGTACTAACAGAGTTATTATGTACTACTGTACTAACAGAGAGTTATTATGTACTACTTACTGTACTAACAGAGTTATTATGTACTACTGTACTAACAGAGTTATTATGTACTACTGTACTAACAGAGTTATTATGTACTACTGTACTAATAGAGAGTTATTATGTACTACTTACTGTACTAACAGAGTTATTATGTACTACTTACTGTACTAACAGAGTTATTATGTACTACTTACTGTACTAACAGAGTTATTATGTACTACTGTACTAACAGAGAGTTATTATGTACTACTGTACTAACAGAGTTATTATGTACTACTTACTGTACTAACAGAGTTATTATGTACTACTTACTGTACTAACAGAGTTATTATGTACTACTTACTGTACTAACAGAGTTATTATGTACTACTTACTGTACTAACAGAGTTATTATGTACTACTGTACTAACAGAGAGTTATTATGTACTACTGTACTAACAGAGTTATTATGTACTACTGTACTAACAGAGTTATTATGTACTACTGTACTAACAGAGAGTTATTATGTACTACTGTACTAACAGAGAGTTATTATGTACTACTTACTGTACTAACAGAGTTATTATGTACTACTGTACTAACAGAGTTATTATGTACTACTGTACTAACAGAGTTATTATGTACTACTTACTGTACTAACAGAGTTATTATGTACTACTTACTGTACTAACAGAGTTATTATGTACTACTGTACTAACAGAGAGTTATTATGTACTACTGTACTAACAGAGTTATTATGTACTACTGTACTAACAGAGTTATTATGTACTACTGTACTAATAGAGAGTTATTATGTACTACTTACTGTACTAACAGAGTTATTATGTACTACTTACTGTACTAACAGAGTTATTATGTACTACTTACTGTACTAACAGAGTTATTATGTACTACTGTACTAACAGAGAGTTATTATGTACTACTGTACTAACAGAGTTATTATGTACTACTTACTGTACTAACAGAGTTATTATGTACTACTTACTGTACTAACAGAGTTATTATGTACTACTTACTGTACTAACAGAGTTATTATGTACTACTTACTGTACTAACAGAGTTATTATGTACTACTGTACTAACAGAGAGTTATTATGTACTACTGTACTAACAGAGTTATTATGTACTACTGTACTAACAGAGTTATTATGTACTACTGTACTAACAGAGAGTTATTATGTACTACTGTACTAACAGAGAGTTATTATGTACTACTTACTGTACTAACAGAGTTATTATGTACTACTGTACTAACAGAGTTATTATGTACTACTGTACTAACAGAGAGTTATTATGTACTACTTACTGTACTAACAGAGAGTTATTATGTACTACTTACTGTACTAACAGAGTTATTATGTACTACTTACTGTACTAACAGAGTTATTATGTACTACTGTACTAACAGAGAGTTATTATGTACTACTGTACTAACAGAGTTATTATGTACTACTTACTGTACTAACAGAGTTATTATGTACTACTTACTGTACTAACAGAGTTATTATGTACTACTGTACTAACAGAGTTATTATGTACTACTGTACTAACAGAGAGTTATTATGTACTACTGTACTAACAGAGAGTTATTATGTACTACTTACTGTACTAACAGAGAGTTATTATGTACTACTGTACTAACAGAGAGTTATTATGTACTACTGTACTAACAGAGAGTTATTATGTACTACTTACTGTACTAACAGAGAGTTATTATGTACTACTGTACTAACAGAGTTATTATGTACTACTTACTGTACTAACAGAGTTATTATGTACTACTTACTGTACTAACAGAGTTATTATGTACTACTTACTGTACTAACAGAGTTATTATGTACTACTGTACTAACAGAGTTATTATGTACTACTTACTGTACTAACAGAGTTATTATGTACTACTTACTGTACTAACAGAGTTATTATGTACTACTGTACTAACAGAGAGTTATTATGTACTACTTACTGTACTAACAGAGTTATTATGTACTACTTACTGTACTAACAGAGTTATTATGTACTACTTACTGTACTAACAGAGTTATTATGTACTACTGTACTAACAGAGAGTTATTATGTACTACTTACTGTACTAACAGAGAGTTATTATGTACTACTGTACTAACAGAGAGTTATTATGTACTACTGTACTAACAGAGAGTTATTATGTACTACTTACTGTACTAACAGAGAGTTATTATGTACTTACTGTACTAACAGAGAGTTATTATGTACTTACTGTACTAACAGAGAGTTATTATGTACTTACTGTACTAACAGAGTTATTATGTAATACTTACTGTACTAACAGAGTTATTATGTACTACTTACTGTACTAACAGAGAGTTATTATGTACTACTGTACTAACAGAGTTATTATGTACTACTGTACTAACAGAGTTATTATGTACTACTGTACTAACAGAGAGTTATTATGTAGTACTGTACTAACAGAGTTATTATGTACTACTGTACTAACAGAGAGTTATTATGTACTACTGTACTAACAGAGTTATTATGTACTACTGTACTAACAGAGTTATTATGTACTACTGTACTAACAGAGAGTTATTATGTACTACTGTACTAACAGAGTTATTATGTACTACTGTACTAACAGAGAGTTATTATGTACTACTGTACTAACAGAGAGTTATTATGTACTACTGTACTAACAGAGTTATTATGTACTACTGTACTAACAGAGAGTTATTATGTACTACTTACTGTACTAACAGAGTTATTATGTACTACTTACTGTACTAACAGAGTTATTATGTACTACTGTACTAACAGAGAGTTATTATGTACTACTGTACTAACAGAGAGTTATTATGTACTACTGTACTAACAGAGAGTTATTATGTACTACTGTACTAACAGAGAGTTATTATGTACTACTGTACTAACAGAGAGTTATTATGTACTACTTACTGTACTAACAGAGTTATTATGTACTACTTACTGTACTAACAGAGTTATTATGTACTACTGTACTAACAGAGAGTTATTATGTACTACTGTACTAACAGAGAGTTATTATGTACTACTTACTGTACTAACAGAGTTATTATGTACTACTGACTGTACTAACAGAGTTATTATGTACTACTGTACTAACAGAGAGTTATTATGTACTACTTACTGTACTAACAGAGTTATTATGTACTACTTACTGTACTAACAGAGTTATTATGTACTACTGTACTAACAGAGTTATTATGTACTACTGTACTAACAGAGAGTTATTATGTACTACTGTACTAACAGAGTTATTATGTACTACTGTACTAACAGAGAGTTATTATGTACTACTGTACTAACAGAGAGTTATTATGTACTACTTACTGTACTAACAGAGTTATTATGTACTACTGACTGTACTAACAGAGTTATTATGTACTACTGTACTAACAGAGAGTTATTATGTACTACTTACTGTACTAACAGAGTTATTATGTACTACTGTACTAACAGAGTTATTATGTACTACTTACTGTACTAACAGAGTTATTATGTACTACTTACTGTACTAACAGAGTTATTATGTACTACTGTACTAACAGAGAGTTATTATGTACTACTGTACTAACAGAGAGTTATTATGTACTACTTACTGTACTAACAGAGTTATTATGTACTACTGACTGTACTAACAGAGTTATTATGTACTACTGTACTAACAGAGAGTTATTATGTACTACTTACTGTACTAACAGAGTTATTATGTACTACTGTACTAACAGAGAGTTATTATGTACTACTGTACTAACAGAGTTATTATGTACTACTGTACTAACAGAGTTATTATGTACTACTGACTGTACTAACAGAGTTATTATGTACTACTGTACTAACAGAGAGTTATTATGTACTACTGTACTAACAGAGTTATTATGTACTACTGTACTAACAGAGTTATTATGTACTACTGTACTAACAGAGTTATTATGTACTACTGTACTAACAGAGTTATTATGTACTACTGTACTAACAGAGTTATTATGTACTACTGTACTAACAGAGAGTTATTATGTACTACTGTACTAACAGAGAGTTATTATGTACTACTGTACTAACAGAGAGTTATTATGTACTACTGTACTAACAGAGAGTTATTATGTACTACTTACTGTACTAACAGAGTTATTATGTACTACTTACTGTACTAACAGAGTTATTATGTACTACTGTACTAACAGAGAGTTATTATGTACTACTTACTGTACTAACAGAGTTATTATGTACTACTGTACTAACAGAGTTATTATGTACTACTTACTGTACTAACAGAGTTATTATGTACTACTGTACTAACAGAGAGTTATTATGTACTACTTACTGTACTAACAGAGAGTTATTATGTACTACTTACTGTACTAACAGAGAGTTATTATGTACTACTGTACTAACAGAGAGTTATTATGTACTACTGTACTAACAGAGTTATTATGTACTACTTACTGTACTAACAGAGTTATTATGTACTACTTACTGTACTAACAGAGTTATTATGTACTACTTACTGTACTAACAGAGTTATTATGTACTACTTACTGTACTAACAGAGTTATTATGTACTACTTACTGTACTAACAGAGTTATTATGTACTACTGTACTAACAGAGTTATTATGTACTACTACTGTACTAACAGAGTTATTATGTACTACTGTACTAACAGAGAGTTATTATGTACTACTGTACTAACAGAGTTATTATGTACTACTGTACTAACAGAGTTATTATGTACTACTGTACTAACAGAGAGTTATTATGTACTACTGTACTAACAGAGTTATTATGTACTACTGTACTAACAGAGTTATTATGTACTACTGTACTAACAGAGTTATTATGTACTACTGTACTAACAGAGTTATTATGTACTACTGTACTAACAGAGTTATTATGTACTACTGTACTAACAGAGAGTTATTATGTACTACTGTACTAACAGAGTTATTATGTACTACTGTACTAACAGAGTTATTATGTACTACTGTACTAACAGAGTTATTATGTACTACTGTACTAACAGAGTTATTATGTACTACTGTACTAACAGAGAGTTATTATGTACTACTGTACTAACAGAGAGTTATTATGTACTACTTACTGTACTAACAGAGTTATTATGTACTACTTACTGTACTAACAGAGTTATTATGTACTACTTACTGTACTAACAGAGTTATTATGTACTACTGTACTAACAGAGAGTTATTATGTACTACTTACTGTACTAACAGAGTTATTATGTACTACTGTACTAACAGAGAGTTATTATGTACTACTGTACTAACAGAGAGTTATTATGTACTACTTACTGTACTAACAGAGTTATTATGTACTACTGTACTAACAGAGTTATTATGTACTACTGTACTAACAGAGAGTTATTATGTACTACTGTACTAACAGAGAGTTATTATGTACTACTGTACTAACAGAGTTATTATGTACTACTGTACTAACAGAGTTATTATGTACTACTGTACTAACAGAGAGTTATTATGTACTACTGTACTAACAGAGAGTTATTATGTACTACTTACTGTACTAACAGAGTTATTATGTACTACTGTACTAACAGAGTTATTATGTACTACTGTACTAACAGAGTTATTATGTACTACTGTACTAACAGAGTTATTATGTACTACTGTACTAACAGAGTTATTATGTACTACTGTACTAACAGAGTTATTATGTACTACTGTACTAACAGAGTTATTATGTACTACTACTGTACTAACAGAGTTATTATGTACTACTTACTGTACTAACAGAGTTATTATGTACTACTGTACTAACAGAGTTATTATGTACTACTGTACTAACAGAGTTATTATGTACTACTTACTGTACTAACAGAGTTATTATGTACTACTTACTGTACTAACAGAGTTATTATGTACTACTGTACTAACAGAGTTATTATGTACTACTGTACTAACAGAGTTATTATGTACTACTTACTGTACTAACAGAGTTATTATGTACTACTTACTGTACTAACAGAGTTATTATGTACTACTTACTGTACTAACAGAGTTATTATGTACTACTGTACTAACAGAGTTATTATGTACTACTGTACTAACAGAGTTATTATGTACTACTTACTGTACTAACAGAGTTATTATGTACTACTGTACTAACAGAGTTATTATGTACTACTGTACTAACAGAGTTATTATGTACTACTGTACTAACAGAGTTATTATGTACTACTGTACTAACAGAGTTATTATGTACTACTGTACTAACAGAGAGTTATTATGTACTACTGTACTAACAGAGAGTTATTATGTACTACTTACTGTACTAACAGAGTTATTATGTACTACTTACTGTACTAACAGAGTTATTATGTACTACTTACTGTACTAACAGAGTTATTATGTACTACTGTACTAACAGAGAGTTATTATGTACTACTTACTGTACTAACAGAGTTATTATGTACTACTGTACTAACAGAGAGTTATTATGTACTACTGTACTAACAGAGAGTTATTATGTACTACTTACTGTACTAACAGAGTTATTATGTACTACTGTACTAACAGAGAGTTATTATGTACTACTTACTGTACTAACAGAGTTATTATGTACTACTGTACTAACAGAGTTATTATGTACTACTGTACTAACAGAGTTATTATGTACTACTGTACTAACAGAGTTATTATGTACTACTGTACTAACAGAGTTATTATGTACTACTGTACTAACAGAGTTATTATGTACTACTGTACTAACAGAGAGTTATTATGTACTACTGTACTAACAGAGAGTTATTATGTACTACTGTACTAACAGAGAGTTATTATGTACTACTTACTGTACTAACAGAGTTATTATGTACTACTGTACTAACAGAGTTATTATGTACTACTGTACTAACAGAGTTATTATGTACTACTGTACTAACAGAGATATTATGTACTACTGTACTAACAGAGAGTTATTATGTACTACTGTACTAACAGAGTTATTATGTACTACTGTACTAACAGAGTTATTATGTACTACTTACTGTACTAACAGAGTTATTATGTACTACTTACTGTACTAACAGAGTTATTATGTACTACTTACTGTACTAACAGAGTTATTATGTACTACTGTACTAACAGAGTTATTATGTACTACTGTACTAACAGAGAGTTATTATGTACTACTGTACTAACAGAGTTATTATGTACTACTGTACTAACAGAGTTATTATGTACTACTGTACTAACAGAGAGTTATTATGTACTACTGTACTAACAGAGTTATTATGTACTACTTACTGTACTAACAGAGTTATTATGTACTACTTACTGTACTAACAGAGAGTTATTATGTACTACTGTACTAACAGAGTTATTATGTACTACTTACTGTACTAACAGAGAGTTATTATGTACTACTTACTGTACTAACAGAGTTATTATGTACTACTTACTGTACTAACAGAGTTATTATGTACTACTGTACTAACAGAGTTATTATGTACTACTGTACTAACAGAGTTATTATGTACTACTTACTGTACTAACAGAGTTATTATGTACTACTTACTGTACTAACAGAGAGTTATTATGTACTACTGTACTAACAGAGTTATTATGTACTACTTACTGTACTAACAGAGAGTTATTATGTACTACTTACTGTACTAACAGAGTTATTATGTACTACTTACTGTACTAACAGAGTTATTATGTACTACTGTACTAACAGAGTTATTATGTACTACTGTACTAACAGAGAGTTATTATGTACTACTGTACTAACAGAGAGTTATTATGTACTACTTACTGTACTAACAGAGTTATT
>NC_136641.1:28123960-28157819 GCF_949748355.1 Melanostigma gelatinosum | reverse complement strand
CTAACAGAGTTATTATGTACTACTTACTGTACTAACAGAGTTATTATGTACTACTGTACTAACAGAGTTATTATGTACTTACTGTACTAACAGAGTTATTATGTACTACTGTACTAACAGAGTTATTATGTACTACTGTACTAACAGAGTTATTATGTACTACTGTACTAACAGAGAGTTATTATGTACTACTGTACTAACAGAGTTATTATGTACTACTGTACTAACAGAGTTATTATGTACTACTGTACTAACAGAGAGTTATTATGTACTACTGTACTAACAGAGTTATTATGTACTACTGTACTAACAGAGAGTTATTATGTACTACTGTACTAACAGAGAGTTATTATGTACTACTGTACTAACAGAGTTATTATGTACTACTGTACTAACAGAGAGTTATTATGTACTACTTACTGTACTAACAGAGTTATTATGTACTACTTACTGTACTAACAGAGTTATTATGTACTACTGTACTAACAGAGAGTTATTATGTACTACTGTACTAACAGAGAGTTATTATGTACTACTGTACTAACAGAGAGTTATTATGTACTACTGTACTAACAGAGAGTTATTATGTACTACTGTACTAACAGAGAGTTATTATGTACTACTTACTGTACTAACAGAGTTATTATGTACTACTTACTGTACTAACAGAGTTATTATGTACTACTGTACTAACAGAGAGTTATTATGTACTACTGTACTAACAGAGAGTTATTATGTACTACTTACTGTACTAACAGAGTTATTATGTACTACTGACTGTACTAACAGAGTTATTATGTACTACTGTACTAACAGAGATTATTATGTACTACTTACTGTACTAACAGAGTTATTATGTACTACTTACTGTACTAACAGAGTTATTATGTACTACTGTACTAACAGAGTTATTATGTACTACTGTACTAACAGAGAGTTATTATGTACTACTGTACTAACAGAGTTATTATGTACTACTGTACTAACAGAGAGTTATTATGTACTACTGTACTAACAGAGAGTTATTATGTACTACTTACTGTACTAACAGAGTTATTATGTACTACTGACTGTACTAACAGAGTTATTATGTACTACTGTACTAACAGAGAGTTATTATGTACTACTTACTGTACTAACAGAGTTATTATGTACTACTGTACTAACAGAGTTATTATGTACTACTTACTGTACTAACAGAGTTATTATGTACTACTTACTGTACTAACAGAGTTATTATGTACTACTGTACTAACAGAGTTATTATGTACTACTGTACTAACAGAGAGTTATTATGTACTACTTACTGTACTAACAGAGTTATTATGTACTACTAGACTGTACTACAGAGTTATTATGTACTACTGTACTAACAGAGAGTTATTATGTACTACTTACTGTACTAACAGAGTTATTATGTACTACTGTACTAACAGAGAGTTATTATGTACTACTGTACTAACAGAGTTATTATGTACTACTGTACTAACAGAGTTATTATGTACTACTGACTGTACTAACAGAGTTATTATGTACTACTGTACTAACAGAGAGTTATTATGTACTACTGTACTAACAGAGTTATTATGTACTACTGTACTAACAGAGTTATTATGTACTACTGTACTAACAGAGTTATTATGTACTACTGTACTAACAGAGTTATTATGTACTACTGTACTAACAGAGTTATTATGTACTACTGTACTAACAGAGAGTTATTATGTACTACTGTACTAACAGAGAGTTATTATGTACTACTGTACTAACAGAGAGTTATTATGTACTACTGTACTAACAGAGAGTTATTATGTACTACTTACTGTACTAACAGAGTTATTATGTACTACTTACTGTACTAACAGAGTTATTATGTACTACTGTACTAACAGAGAGTTATTATGTACTACTTACTGTACTAACAGAGTTATTATGTACTACTGTACTAACAGAGTTATTATGTACTACTTACTGTACTAACAGAGTTATTATGTACTACTGTACTAACAGAGAGTTATTATGTACTACTTACTGTACTAACAGAGAGTTATTATGTACTACTTACTGTACTAACAGAGAGTTATTATGTACTACTGTACTAACAGAGAGTTATTATGTACTACTGTACTAACAGAGTTATTATGTACTACTTACTGTACTAACAGAGTTATTATGTACTACTTACTGTACTAACAGAGTTATTATGTACTACTTACTGTACTAACAGAGTTATTATGTACTACTTACTGTACTAACAGAGTTATTATGTACTACTTACTGTACTAACAGAGTTATTATGTACTACTGTACTAACAGAGTTATTATGTACTACTTACTGTACTAACAGAGTTATTATGTACTACTGTACTAACAGAGAGTTATTATGTACTACTGTACTAACAGAGTTATTATGTACTACTGTACTAACAGAGTTATTATGTACTACTGTACTAACAGAGAGTTATTATGTACTACTGTACTAACAGAGTTATTATGTACTACTGTACTAACAGAGTTATTATGTACTACTGTACTAACAGAGTTATTATGTACTACTGTACTAACAGAGTTATTATGTACTACTGTACTAACAGAGTTATTATGTACTACTGTACTAACAGAGAGTTATTATGTACTACTGTACTAACAGAGTTATTATGTACTACTGTACTAACAGAGTTATTATGTACTACTGTACTAACAGAGTTATTATGTACTACTGTACTAACAGAGTTATTATGTACTACTGTACTAACAGAGAGTTATTATGTACTACTGTACTAACAGAGAGTTATTATGTACTACTTACTGTACTAACAGAGTTATTATGTACTACTTACTGTACTAACAGAGTTATTATGTACTACTTACTGTACTAACAGAGTTATTATGTACTACTGTACTAACAGAGAGTTATTATGTACTACTTACTGTACTAACAGAGTTATTATGTACTACTGTACTAACAGAGAGTTATTATGTACTACTGTACTAACAGAGAGTTATTATGTACTACTTACTGTACTAACAGAGTTATTATGTACTACTGTACTAACAGAGTTATTATGTACTACTGTACTAACAGAGAGTTATTATGTACTACTGTACTAACAGAGAGTTATTATGTACTACTGTACTAACAGAGTTATTATGTACTACTGTACTAACAGAGTTATTATGTACTACTGTACTAACAGAGAGTTATTATGTACTACTGTACTAACAGAGAGTTATTATGTACTACTTACTGTACTAACAGAGTTATTATGTACTACTGTACTAACAGAGTTATTATGTACTACTGTACTAACAGAGTTATTATGTACTACTGTACTAACAGAGTTATTATGTACTACTGTACTAACAGAGTTATTATGTACTACTGTACTAACAGAGTTATTATGTACTACTGTACTAACAGAGTTATTATGTACTACTACTGTACTAACAGAGTTATTATGTACTACTTACTGTACTAACAGAGTTATTATGTACTACTGTACTAACAGAGTTATTATGTACTACTGTACTAACAGAGTTATTATGTACTACTTACTGTACTAACAGAGTTATTATGTACTACTTACTGTACTAACAGAGTTATTATGTACTACTGTACTAACAGAGTTATTATGTACTACTGTACTAACAGAGTTATTATGTACTACTTACTGTACTAACAGAGTTATTATGTACTACTTACTGTACTAACAGAGTTATTATGTACTACTTACTGTACTAACAGAGTTATTATGTACTACTGTACTAACAGAGTTATTATGTACTACTGTACTAACAGAGTTATTATGTACTACTTACTGTACTAACAGAGTTATTATGTACTACTGTACTAACAGAGTTATTATGTACTACTGTACTAACAGAGTTATTATGTACTACTGTACTAACAGAGTTATTATGTACTACTGTACTAACAGAGTTATTATGTACTACTGTACTAACAGAGAGTTATTATGTACTACTGTACTAACAGAGAGTTATTATGTACTACTTACTGTACTAACAGAGTTATTATGTACTACTTACTGTACTAACAGAGTTATTATGTACTACTTACTGTACTAACAGAGTTATTATGTACTACTGTACTAACAGAGAGTTATTATGTACTACTTACTGTACTAACAGAGTTATTATGTACTACTGTACTAACAGAGAGTTATTATGTACTACTGTACTAACAGAGAGTTATTATGTACTACTTACTGTACTAACAGAGTTATTATGTACTACTGTACTAACAGAGAGTTATTATGTACTACTTACTGTACTAACAGAGTTATTATGTACTACTGTACTAACAGAGTTATTATGTACTACTGTACTAACAGAGTTATTATGTACTACTGTACTAACAGAGTTATTATGTACTACTGTACTAACAGAGTTATTATGTACTACTGTACTAACAGAGTTATTATGTACTACTGTACTAACAGAGAGTTATTATGTACTACTGTACTAACAGAGAGTTATTATGTACTACTGTACTAACAGAGTTATTATGTACTACTTACTGTACTAACAGAGTTATTATGTACTACTGTACTAACAGAGTTATTATGTACTACTGTACTAACAGAGTTATTATGTACTACTGTACTAACAGAGATATTATGTACTACTGTACTAACAGAGAGTTATTATGTACTACTGTACTAACAGAGTTATTATGTACTACTGTACTAACAGAGTTATTATGTACTACTTACTGTACTAACAGAGTTATTATGTACTACTTACTGTACTAACAGAGTTATTATGTACTACTTACTGTACTAACAGAGTTATTATGTACTACTGTACTAACAGAGTTATTATGTACTACTGTACTAACAGAGAGTTATTATGTACTACTGTACTAACAGAGTTATTATGTACTACTGTACTAACAGAGTTATTATGTACTACTGTACTAACAGAGAGTTATTATGTACTACTGTACTAACAGAGTTATTATGTACTACTTACTGTACTAACAGAGTTATTATGTACTACTTACTGTACTAACAGAGAGTTATTATGTACTACTGTACTAACAGAGTTATTATGTACTACTTACTGTACTAACAGAGAGTTATTATGTACTACTTACTGTACTAACAGAGTTATTATGTACTACTTACTGTACTAACAGAGTTATTATGTACTACTGTACTAACAGAGTTATTATGTACTACTGTACTAACAGAGTTATTATGTACTACTTACTGTACTAACAGAGTTATTATGTACTACTTACTGTACTAACAGAGAGTTATTATGTACTACTGTACTAACAGAGTTATTATGTACTACTTACTGTACTAACAGAGAGTTATTATGTACTACTTACTGTACTAACAGAGTTATTATGTACTACTTACTGTACTAACAGAGTTATTATGTACTACTGTACTAACAGAGTTATTATGTACTACTGTACTAACAGAGAGTTATTATGTACTACTGTACTAACAGAGAGTTATTATGTACTACTTACTGTACTAACAGAGTTATTATGTACTACTGTACTAACAGAGAGTTATTATGTACTACTGTACTAACAGAGTTATTATGTACTACTTACTGTACTAACAGAGTTATTATGTACTACTTACTGTACTAACAGAGTTATTATGTACTACTTACTGTACTAACAGAGAGTTATTATGTACTACTTACTGTACTAACAGAGTTATTATGTACTACTTACTGTACTAACAGAGTTATTATGTACTACTGTACTAACAGAGTTATTATGTACTACTGTACTAACAGAGAGTTATTATGTACTACTGTACTAACAGAGAGTTATTATGTACTACTGTACTAACAGAGTTATTATGTACTACTTACTGTACTAACAGAGTTATTATGTACTACTTACTGTACTAACAGAGTTATTATGTACTACTGTACTAACAGAGTTATTATGTACTACTTACTGTACTAACAGAGTTATTATGTACTACTGTACTAACAGAGTTATTATGTACTACTGTACTAACAGAGAGTTATTATGTACTACTGTACTAACAGAGTTATTATGTACTACTTACTGTACTAACAGAGTTATTATGTACTACTGTACTAACAGAGTTATTATGTACTACTTACTGTACTAACAGAGTTATTATGTACTACTTACTGTACTAACAGAGAGTTATTATGTACTACTTACTGTACTAACAGAGTTATTATGTACTACTTACTGTACTAACAGAGTTATTATGTACTACTGTACTAACAGAGAGTTATTATGTACTACTGTACTAACAGAGTTATTATGTACTACTGTACTAACAGAGTTATTATGTACTACTTACTGTACTAACAGAGTTATTATGTACTACTTACTGTACTAACAGAGTTATTATGTACTACTGTACTAACAGAGAGTTATTATGTACTACTGTACTAACAGAGTTATTATGTACTACTGTACTAACAGAGAGTTATTATGTACTACTGTACTAACAGAGTTATTATGTACTACTGTACTAACAGAGTTATTATGTACTACTGTACTAACAGAGTTATTATGTACTACTGTACTAACAGAGTTATTATGTACTACTGTACTAACAGAGTTATTATGTACTACTTACTGTACTAACAGAGTTATTATGTACTACTTACTGTACTAACAGAGTTATTATGTACTACTTACTGTACTAACAGAGTTATTATGTACTACTGTACTAACAGAGTTATTATGTACTACTGTACTAACAGAGAGTTATTATGTACTACTGTACTAACAGAGTTATTATGTACTACTTACTGTACTAACAGAGTTATTATGTACTACTGTACTAACAGAGTTATTATGTACTACTTACTGTACTAACAGAGTTATTATGTACTACTTACTGTACTAACAGAGAGTTATTATGTACTACTTACTGTACTAACAGAGTTATTATGTACTACTTACTGTACTAACAGAGTTATTATGTACTACTGTACTAACAGAGAGTTATTATGTACTACTGTACTAACAGAGTTATTATGTACTACTGTACTAACAGAGTTATTATGTACTACTTACTGTACTAACAGAGTTATTATGTACTACTTACTGTACTAACAGAGTTATTATGTACTACTGTACTAACAGAGAGTTATTATGTACTACTGTACTAACAGAGTTATTATGTACTACTTACTGTACTAACAGAGAGTTATTATGTACTACTTACTGTACTAACAGAGTTATTATGTACTACTTACTGTACTAACAGAGTTATTATGTACTACTGTACTAACAGAGAGTTATTATGTACTACTGTACTAACAGAGGTATTATGTACTACTGTACTAACAGAGTTATTATGTACTACTTACTGTACTAACAGAGTTATTATGTACTACTTACTGTACTAACAGAGTTATTATGTACTACTGTACTAACAGAGAGTTATTATGTACTACTGTACTAACAGAGAGTTATTATGTACTACTTACTGTACTAACAGAGTTATTATGTACTACTGTACTAACAGAGAGTTATTATGTACTACTTACTGTACTAACAGAGTTATTATGTACTACTGTAGTAACAGAGAGTTATTATGTACTACTGTACTAACAGAGTTATTATGTACTACTGTACTAACAGAGAGTTATTATGTACTACTGTACTAACAGAGAGTTATTATGTACTACTGTACTAACAGAGAGTTATTATGTACTACTGTAGTAACAGAGAGTTATTATGTACTACTGTACTAACAGAGAGTTATTATGTACTACTGTACTAACAGAGAGTTATTATGTACTACTGTACTAACAGAGAGTTATTATGTACTACTGTAGTAACAGAGCGTACTCAACAAGCGTACAATATATATATAACTAGATCCATCAATAACTTTATTATGAATACAATTAAAGTCAGAGAGAGCTGGATTGTATTCATAATAAAGTTATTGATGGAAACACCAGATCATGAAAACAAATCTTTCTAATAAATGTAGAAAGTTGTTTGTGGTCCTTTTGTTGTTCAGACTACAATGAACATTTATTTAAACCAGATGTTGAATCAGAAACCTAATCAAATATAAACTAGAGTTTAATCTGTGATCTGTCTTCACTGTTTACATGTTGAACAACATCTCATCAGTCCGATCGGCTGCAGCGTCCAATCACAGGACTGATGAACAATGAGGGGGCGTGTCGGCCGTTAAAACACTTCCTGGAAGTCTGTTCTCGTGGGTCCTCAGAGATCCCTCCTCTCTCCTCTCTCCTCTCTTCTCTTCCAGTTCGAACGAGGATCAAGGAGCGAGGAAATGACAAATCGGAGACTTGGGATGTAGCCTAGATGTTCTCTGGTTGACGTCTGTAACCAGAGAAGAAGAGGAGCTTCCTGTCTCAGTCCTACCTGGTTCTTGTCCAGCTCACAGTTCTTGTACTCCTGCTCTCCCTGCTCTCTGAAGGTGATGATGACAAAGCCCACAAAGATGTTCATCATGAAGAAGGCGATGATGATGATGTAGACGATGAAGAAGATGGAGATCTCCACTCGGTAGTTGTAGATGGGTCCAGAGTTCTCCCCGTTAGCGTCGATGGCTTTGTACAGCAGCCTGGAGGGAGAGGGTTAAACATCTCATGTGACCTACTTCACTTGTTCTGTCTCTGTTAATAAAGTTTGGTTTGAAGACTCACGCGGGCCAGCCCTCGAAGGTGGAGACGGTGAAGAGCGCCATCATCCCCATCAGCACGTTGTCAAAGTTAAAGTCGCTGTTCAGCCAGATCCTCTCTCTGACCATCGGGTGGTTCACATCCCCATCTTTGTACACCACGAAGGTTCCTCTGAACACACGCACGGACACACACACGGACACACACACGGACGCACACACACACGCACGGACACACACACGGACACAAACACACATGGACACACACACGGACGGACACACACACGCACAGACACACACACGGACGGACACACACACACACACGGACACACACACACACGGACACAAACACACGGACAGACACGGACACACGCACGCACGGACACACACACGGACACACACACACGCACGGACACACACACGGACGGACACACACACACACACGGACACACACACACACGGACACAAACACACACGGACACAAACACACGGACACACACACACACGGACACACACACACACGGACACAAACACACGGACAGACACGGACACACGCACGCACGGACACACACACGGACACACACACACGCACGGACACACACACGGACGGACACACACACACACACGGACACACACACACACGGACACAAACACACGGACAGACACGGACACACGCACGCACGGACACACGCACGGACACACACACGCACGGACACACGCACGCACGGACACACGCACGGACACACACACGCACGGACACACACACGCACGGACACACACACACACACCCAGACACACACAAACACGCACGCACACACACGTACACACACACACACACGTACACACACAAGGACACACACACACGGACACACACACGCGCACACAAACACACACGGACACACACACACAAACACACGCGCACGCACACACACGCACACAAACACACGCACACAAACACACACGGACACAAACACACTCGCACGCACACACACACGGACATGTACACACAAACACACACGGACACACACGCACACACACAAACACACGTACACACGCACGGACACACACCGTTACACCCCTAGTCAGTAGTATTTCAAACTGAAGTTGTGCTCCGGGTTGAAGAAGGAAACACTTACTTGCACTGTTCAGGAGTGTGTTTGGCTTCGTCTGTGCAGCGATAGAATTTACCCTGAAACACAAAAGCAGGAAATATTATTTCTGGTAAAAAAATTGAAAAACAACAACATCTGGACTCAACTGAAGGCAGAACCAGCTGAACACAACTAAGATAAGATAATAACCTGTGACATATCTAAAAACACCACGTCTCTGCTCCACGTGTCTTCTTGGTGGTCCGGCCACTTGCACATGTCTGTATTTACCTGATCGTGTTTTGTGTTTTGCCCGTTTTGGTTTACCTTGGTTTACGCACAGTTAATTTACAAGTTTATTGAAGAAGAAGAAGAAGAAGAAGAAGAAGAAGAAGAAGAAGAAGAAGATCAACAGTCTTCCTCGTCTCACCTTGAACAGTTGGACTCCAATGCAGGCGAACATGAACTGCAGCAGCGTCGTGACAATCATGATGTTTCCAATCGTCTTGATGGCCACAAATACACACTGGACCACATGCTGCAACACACACACACACACACATATTAAATACCAAGGAGTGTTTAACTGTGACCTGTGACGCTGCTAACTTATTATTGCTGTTGCTGCTCTACTGTGATTGGTCAGCTTTGATTCACATCATAAACTCCACCAGGACATCTCCAAACATTCAGATTCACAAGAACAAAACAGTGCTAGTTACCTTCAGAGCTAGTTACCTTCAGAGCTAGTTACCTCCAGAGCTAGTTACCTTCAGAGCTAGTTACCTCCAGAGCTAGTTACCTTCAGAGCTAGTTACCTTCAGAGTTAGTTACCTTCAGAGCTAGTTACCTCCAGAGCTAGTTACCTTCAGAGCTAGTTACCTTCAGAGCTAGTTACCTCCAGAGCTAGTTACCTCCAGAGCTAGTTACCTCCAGAGCTAGTTACCTCCAGAGCTAGTTACCTTCAGAGTTAGTTACCTTCAGAGTTAGTTACCTTCAGAGTTAGTTACCTTCAGATCTTGTTACCTCCAGAGCTAGTTACCTTCAGAGTTAGTTACCTTCAGAGTTAGTTACCTTCAGAGCTAGTTACCTTCAGATCTTGTTACCTCCAGAGCTAGTTACCTCCAGAGCTAGTTACCTCCAGAGCTAGTTACCTCCAGAGCTAGTTACCTCCAGAGCTAGTTACCTTCAGAGTTAGTTACCTTCAGAGTTAGTTACCTTCAGATATTGTTACCTTCAGATATTGTTACCTCCAGAGCTAGTTACCTCCAGAGCTAGTTACCTCCAGAGCTAGTTACCTTCAGAGCTAGTTACCTCCAGAGCTAGTTACCTCCAGAGCTAGTTACCTTCAGAGTTAGTTACCTTCAGATCTTGTTACCTCCAGAGCTAGTTACCTCCAGAGCTAGTTACCTTCAGATATTGTTACCTCCAGAGCAAGTTACCTTCAGAGCTAGTTACCTTCAGATCTTGGTACCTCCAGAGCTAGTTACCGTCAGAGCTAGTTACCGTCAGAGCTAGTTACCTTCAGAGTTAGTTACCTTCAGAGTTAGTTACCTTCAGAGTTAGTTACCTTCAGAGCTAGTTACCTTCAGAGCTAGTTACCTTCAGAGTTAGTTACTTTCAGAGCTAGTTACCTCCAGAGCTAGTTACCTTCAGAATTAGTTACCTTCAGAATTAGTTACCTTCAGACATAGTTACCTTCAGAGTTAGTTACCTTCAGACAGTTACTTCCAGAGCTTGTTACCTTCAGAGTTAGTTACCTTCAGAGTTAGTTACCTTCAGAGTTAGTTACCTTCAGACATAGTTACCTCCAGAGGTAGTTACCTTCAGAGTTAGTTACCTCCAGAGCCAGTTACCTCCAGAGCTAGTTACCTCCAGAGCTAGTTACCTTCAGAGTTAGTTACCTTCTGATCTTGTTACCTCCAGAGCTAGTTACCTTCAGAGTTAGTTACCTTCAGAGCTAGTTACCTTCAGAGTTAGTTACCTTCAGAGTTAGTTACCTTCAGATCTTGTTACCTCCAGAGCTAGTTACTTCCAGAGCTCGTTACCTTCAGAGTTAGTTACCTTCAGACATAGTTACTTCCAGACTTAGTTACCTTCAGTCCCTTGGCTCTGTTGATGGCCCTCAGAGGTCTCAGCACCCGGAGGACTCGGAGGATCTTCACCACTGAGATGGCACTAGAGCTGCAGAGACAAACTAGTCATCAGTCTCATGTATCACAACATGGAGACATCCAGTTAGTTCAGAGTTGTAGCTGCTGTTCTCCCCCAGCAGAGGGTAGCACACACACACACACACACACACACACACACAGTACTGCTCTAAAGGGTTCTAAATCTCTTCCTCACAGGTGTTTCTATGAGGCCAACATGGTGCTGAAGAACATCTGATACTCACTGAAGGAAGAATGAGACCAGCGAGACACTGACGACCAGCAGGTCCAACAAATTGAACCAGTTCCTGCAGAAGGAGCCCTGATGGAGGAACGCTCCGTGGACCGCCATCTGTCACACAGAGAGACAACGGCACTAAATCAAGAGAAGAAGAAGAAAGAGTAATTTCATCCTGAATGAAGGATACTTATTACCTTAAACAGAATCTCCACAGTGAAGATGGAGGTGAATGCGTAGTCGGCATAGCCCAGAATCTACACAGACAAACACAGAAAACAAATTATGACTTTGAATTAATCTTCATGGCCAGTTTTGCTCCAGAAGGACCACACAGTGAAGGTCTTGACTCGGGGCTTGATTCCTGACAGTCCAGGTAGGTGAGTCTCCTGTGAAGACCATCAGATTCCTCCAGTCAACACAGGTCAGTTCTCAAGTCAAGAGATGGACACGACCTTATGTTCTTTAAAGTTCTCCAAAGCTTCATGTGTTAAAGCTGCATTCTCTCTAGTGACCACCAGGGGGCGACTCCTCTGGTTGTATAGAAGTCTATGAGAAAATGACTCTACTTCTCTCTTGATTGTGTTCTCGTGGAAATGACATCATTGTTGAAACGTGAAGAGAATACACAAGTTGTATCCAGAAGAGAGGCGGCTGATACAGAGTTCATATCCTGTGTGTGTGTGTGAGTGTCTATACGTGTGTGTGTGTGTGTGTATATATGTGTGTGTGTGTGTGTGTGTATATATGTGTGTGTGTGTGTGTGTGTGTGTCTATGTGTGTGTGTGTGTGTGTGTGTGAGTCTATGTGTGTGTGTGTGTCTATACGTGTGTGTGTGTGTGTGTATATGTGTGTCTATGTGTGTGTGTGTATGTGTTGATTGTATGTTAGAAGTAATTTCTTTCCTCAGCTGCTGCTAATTGCTACGTCCTGCATGAAGCCAGCTGCTGCACACAGTGTGTGCGTGTGTGTGTGTGTGGGGGGGGGGGGGTTCTGTCAGGATCAGATAGTAAACTGGTGATTCTCTCTCCATGTGACCCACTTCTGTTTTGTAATCTGCTGAAGCCCCGCCCCCCCAGCTCAAACCACAGAGGTGTGTTGATGACATCATCAGCGACATCATCGTGACGAGACTTTGCTCTGCCACATTCAGCTCTGCCACAATGCTCGTTTTTAGTTTACTACATTTAATTGTATTGTTTGTGATTCATCTATCAGTGATGTAACTGTTCTACACACCAGGAGATGATCAAATCAACACTTTTATCAGATCACACCAGTAGCACGCTAGCAGGTTAGCATGCTAGCAGCAGACGGCAGCTACATGTTGATCCTACGACAGCTAACAGCTGCTGACACACGTCAGATCAAACACCAATAAAACAAAATAGAAACAAGAAGAGCTGGTTTGAGACTCACGTTGTTCCTGAAGGAGTGGGCTCTGATTGGATCCTCGGCAGCCAATGAGCAGCTGCTGAGGATGATGAAGACGAGGATGAGGTTTGTGAAGATGTGGTGGTGGATCAGAGTGTGACAGGCTCTACGGATACTGCAGATAGAGAGAGAGAGAGAAGGACTTCCTGTCAGAGGTAGGCAGGTCTGAAGTACACACACCTCAAGTCTGTTTGAGACAGGAAGTCCTGACGGAGAATAAAAGTCCCATAAAACTAAAATACTGAATATATGTTGTGATTATTATTATTATGAATATATATATATACTGAATATATATATATACGTCAAACGTCCATTGATTGACGGAGGTTTCAGGAGGTTTTATAGACTTGACCTGCCATGCTAATGCTAATAGCTCTACCTGTGATGTGTGCTGATACTTCTACCTGTAAAGCAGCTGGGCCATGCTAACGCTAATGCTAACAGTAATACATGTGGATCAGGTGGAGTCAGACTTACGGGTTCGTCTTGCTCAGGCAGAAGAACGCACTGCCTTCTGGGATCGGAAGAATCTTCTCTTTAGGAGGAGCCAGGTTGGCCATCTTTAACTGGACTGCTCCTTCTGACAGGAGGAGGAGAGAGGAGAGGAGAGAGGAGAGAAGAGAGGAGAGAGGTGAGAGGAGAGAGGAGAGGAGAGAGGAGAGAGGAGAGTGGAGAGAGGAGAGGAGAGAGGTGAGAGGAGAGGAGAGGAGAGAGGTGAGAGGAGAGGAGAGGTGAGAGGAGAGAGGTGAGAAGAGGAGAGAGGTGAGAAGAGGAGAGAGGAGAGAGGTGAGAGGAGAGGAGAGAGGAGAGAGGAGAGTGGAGAGAGGAGAGGAGAGAGGTGAGAGGAGAGGAGAGGAGAGAGGTGAGAGGAGAGGAGAGGTGAGAGGAGAGAGGTTATATTGTTAATTGAACAGAGCTGTAAATAACGATAATAACAATAAAAACATTATTTCAATAAAATCACTGACCGTCTTCTCCTTCAGGAAGCTCCTCCTCCTCCTCCTCGTACTCTGTGTCTTCATCGATGTCCACCTGAAGAGACAAACAGCCGTCAGACTGACGGATTCACATCGAAGATGAAAGAGTGAAATCAGACCTCCATTCTTCACCTTTACTTCCTCTTCCTCTGCTTGTTCTTCTGCTTCTCCTGCAACCTCCTCCTCCTCCACCGCTCCTTCTGTCTTCTTACTGGAGAGACAACAGGAAAATAATAAACCACTCTCTCGTCTATCGTCTGTATTTTGTCCTCTTTCCTCCATCCCTCCATCACTCACGCCTTCTTCTTGTCGTCTCCGTCTCCTCCGGCCAGGTTGTCTACAGCGATGGCCAAGAAGACGTTCAGCAGGATGTCTGACTCTCATTAAGAAGACGTAACAAACTGAGACGCTCCGAGGGCTTGAGATTATTATTACAAAAGATATAAAACTGCACAACATTAAAAACCAACAGCATTGCTGCTGTGTCCGTGAGGTCAGTGAACGCCTCGCTGACAGGATACAGTTACCACAGATGAAGAGGATGACGAAGTAAACGGACACGATCATCCCCGGAAACACGGGGCCGCCGTACGCCATGATGCCGTCGTACATAACCATGTTCCAGTCCTCCCCGGTCAGTATCTGCACAAATCGACATCATCGGGTTTATAGTTAGGGCTGGTTCAGGTTTATAGTTAGGGCTGGTTCAGGTTTATAGTTAGGGCTGGTTCAGGTTTATAGTTAGGGCTGGTTCAGGTTTATAGTTAGGGCTGGTTCAGGTCTATAGTTAGGGCTGGTTCAGGTCTATAGTTAGGGCTGGTTCAGGTCTATAGTTAGGGCTGGTTCTGTTATGATGTGGGGTGTTTCACGGACCCAAATGCAGACTCAGACAGCAGAGTTCTTTTTCAAAACCAAGGTAGTTTATTTCTCTCAGTCAAGGGAAAAGAGAGGTAATGGCCAAAGTCAATAGGAGGCGTCTCCACGCCTCCGCACAGTTCCAAGCCGGAAGGAGGCTAATCCTACACAGCGGCAGACGAAGCCGACAGGAAAACTGTCAAACGTTAAATACGGAGGCGCGCTCCGCTCGGATCCTAGCCGGGAGGTGGCAGGTCCGTGTCCGCGGCTGGCAGGCAGGCTGGATCATCTGTGTGACACCCGAGGCTCGACACAGGATGGCAGGCAAGTTGAAAAAACAAAGCGGATTGTTAGTAGCGGATCTTCAGAGAGTGAACAAACGGACTACTCACGGGTCGGAATACCAGGTAGGTAAACGGACGGACTGACAACTGGGATGAGAGTGACAGGAGTATTTATGTCAGCTGGAGGTGATCACAGGAGATGAGGCACAGCTGTGCCTTTGGAGAGAGGCGCAGCAGTGGGTGGGACTCGTAGGAGGACACTACTGAGGGAAATACAGCAGTTAGACATAAATCCTCACAGTACACCCCCCTCAACGGGAGCCTCCCGGCGAACCGCCAGGCTTATCGGGGTGCAGGCGATGGTATGTGCGGAGTAGCTCTGGATCCATAATCTGGGAGCGTGGAACCCAGCATCGTTCCTCCACACCATACCCCACCCAATCAACGAGGTATTAGTAACCCCTACCTCGTCGGCGGACATCCAGGAGACGGTCGACTGTGTAAACCGGACCGCCTTCGATGAGTCGGGGGGGTGGAGGGGGTTCGGCCGGAGGGTTCAGAGGACTGGAGTGAACGGGTTTGAGAAGAGACACATGGAAAACAGGGTGGATCCTCATGGATTGCGGGAGCTTGAGCTTGACCGTGACTGGGTTGATAACGGAGACGATGGGGAACGGGCCAATGAATCTGGGAGAGAGCTTCTTGGATTCAGTGCGTAGGGGTATGTCCCTGGTGGAAAGCCAGACCCGTTGGCCAGGAAGATAGGTGGGGGCGGGTGTGCGGCGGCAATCAGCCAGACGCTTGTTTTGTTCGGAAGAACGAAGTAGGGCGGCCCAAGTCTCTCTCCAGACTCTTCTGCATCGGCGATGGTTGATTTGGACAGACGGGATGGAAATCTCAACCTCTTGGCTGGGTAGAAGGGGAGGTTGGTAGCCAATGGAGGCCTCGAAGGGGGAGAGACCTGTTGCCGTGGAGGTATGGCTGTTGTGTGCGTACTCTATCCAGGCCAAGTGACGACTCCAGGAAGATTGATTTGCCGCCGCTACACATCAGAGCATGGCTTCTAGCTCCTGGTTAAGCCTCTCGGTCTGCCCATTGGTCTGGGGGTGAAAGCCGGAGGAGAGGCTAGCAGTGGCACCGAGGCTGCGGCAGAACGCCTTCCAAACTTGGGAGGAGAACTGAGGACCGCGATCAGAAACAATATCCATAGGGATGCCGTGGAGTCTAAAGACATGTTGAACCAACAAGTCTGCGGTCTCGCGGGCCGACGGGAGCTTGGGAAGGGGAATAAAGTGAGCCGCCTTGGAAAACCGGTCCACGATGGTCAGGATGACCGTGTTGCTCTCGGAGGGGGGAAATCCGGTGACAAGGTCCAATGGCATATGCGACCAAGGCCTGTGGGGAACCGGCAGAGGTCGTAATAGTCCGACAGGGGGTCTGTGCGAGGCCTTGTTGCGCGCACAGGTGGTACAGGCTAAGACGTAAGCTCGGGTGTCATTGTCCAAAGATGGCCACAAGAAGGAGCGCCGAAGCCAGTTGATTGTACGTCTTATCCCAGGGTGGCCGGAGAGACGGGAGTCATGAGCCCATTGTAGGACCCGGGAACGGACGGAGAGGGGAACGAACAGGCGCCCTGGATGACCACCTCCTGGATCTGGCTGGGTCTGCTGAGCATCCCGCACCGCAAACTCTATCGCCCCGGTGAGGACCCCTAGGACACAGGCGGGTGGAACAATCGTATCTAGCGCTGGGTCAGCCTCGTCTGGGGAAAACTGACGAGAGAGGGCGTCGGGCTTGATGTTCTTACTCCCTGGGCGGTAGGTGATGGTGAAGTGGAAACGGGCAAAGAATAGAGCCCAGCAGGCTTGGCGGGAGTTCAGTCGCCGGGCAGAATGGATGTATTCCAGATTTCGGTGGTCGGTCCACACAATGAACAGGTGGACTGACCCTTCCAACCAATGTTTCCATTCCTCCAGAGCCAGCTTGACGGCCAGTAACTCCCGGTTGCCCACATCATAGTTCCGCTCGGCCGGGGAAAGGCGGCGAGAGAAAAAAGCACACGGGCGGAGCTTAGAGTCAGTGGTTGAGGGCTGTGACAATACTGCTCCTACTCTGGTGTCGGAGGCGTCCACCTCGACCACGAACTGGCGGCTCTCATCTGGCTGCACTAGGATGGGGGCTGAGGTGAATCGTTCCTTGAGGATGTTAAACGCTCGGTTGGCCTTGGGGGACCAGGAAAAATCCACCTTAGAGGAGGTGAGTCTGGTTAGGGGTGACGCCGTCTGACTGTAGTTCCGAATGAACCGGCGGTAGAAGTTTGCAAACCCAAGGAACTGTTGGAGCTTCTTCGGGTTAGAGGGGACCGGCCACTCGGTGACCGCCTTAACCTTCTCCGGGTCCTTGCGAATCTGACCCTCCTCAATGATGAAACCAAGAAACTGTACGGAGGTGACATGGAATTCACATTTCTCGGCTTTGATGAAGAGTTGGTTCTCCAGTAAGCGCTGAAGGACCTGACGGACATGGTGGCAATGTTCTTGTAGGTTCGAGGAGTAAATCAGAATGTCGTCGATGTAGACAAACACAAACCGGTTGAGAAAATCCCCGAGCACGTCATTCACCAAAGCCTGGAAAACGGCTGGTGCATTTGTAAGTCTGAATGGCATGACCAGGTACTCGAAATGTCCCAGGGGAGTGTTGAAAGCGGTCTTCCACTCATCCCCCTCCCATATCCGAACCAAGTGGTAGGCATTGCGGAGGTCTAGCTTGGTGAAAATCGTGGCTCCGGGTAGGGATTCAAAAGCAGAGTTGAGTAGGGGTAGCGGATACTTGTTCCAGGTGGTGATCTGGTTTAACCCTCGGTAGTCGATGCAAGGACGGAGACTCTTGTCCTTCTTGGCCATGAAGAAAAACCCCGCTCCCACCGGGGAGGATGATGGGCGGATAATTCCAGCAGCGAGGGAGTCTGTGATATAGGTCTCCATTGCCTCGCGTTCCGGTCGGGAAAGGTTGTATAGTCGGCTGGAGGGCAGGGTGGCGCCGGGGAATAGTTCTATGGCGCAATCATAGGGTCGGTGGGGTGGCAGGGAAAGGGCTCATTCCTTGTTGAATGCCTCGCTGAGATCTGCATACTCCAAGGGAACTGAGGTGAGATCAGTTCCAGTTGTAGGGGTGTGGAGAGAAGAGGTCTGCTGGGGAATGGCGGACTTGAGGCACCTCGAAAGACATCTAGGGCTCCAACTGATGATTCTGTTTCCTGCCCAGTCTATCTGTGGGTTGTGGTCCAGGAGCCAAGGATGGCCCAGAACCAGAGGTGTCAGGGGCGTATAGAAGATGTAAAAACAGATCTTGTGTTGATGGTTTCCTGATACAAGCAGGGTAACAGGGCAAGTCCGGTGCGTGACATTGGTCAAACGACTTCCATCCAGGGCGGTCGCCTGAAGAGGGCATTCCAACTCCTCAAAGGGAATCCCATGAGCGAAGGCCAAGGAGGAGTCCAAAAAATTCTGTTCTGCTCCAGAATCAATGAGGGCCAAGACTGGTAGAGCACCGGACGGCAGGCATAACTTAGCTGGTAGTGTGAGACGGGACTTGGAACTGGGAAGTCGGGTGGAGTCGCTTGCCAGTATTCCCACTCTTACTGCGGCGAGCCCTCTCTTTTGGTCGCACCGAACAGACAGGCATACGATGACCCGGCTCGCCGCAGCAGAGGCAGGCTCCTGAACGGATTCATCGCTCCCTCTCTCCCTGAGACAGATGGAACCGTCCCAACTGCATGGGTTCATCCCGATCCCCGGGAGAAGGTGCCGGAGCAGGCGAGTGCTGGTGGCCTGGGCTGCGGTGGCGAGGGGGAGCTGGGACCCAGTAACCGGAAGTGGTTACTGGCTGACGAACCGGAGCCGGGAACCTGTAGTTACGCTCTCGCCGACGTTCCTGCATCCGAGTATCCAGTCGGATGGTGAGAGTGATCAGGTCTTCCAGCGTCTTTGCCTCCTCCAGAACAGCAAGTCTGTCCTTTAATTCCTCTGACAGGCTGCTGAGAAAAACCCCCTGTAGCGCCCTCTCCTCCCAACCGGACTCTGCGGCCAGGATGCGAAAGTCGATGGAATGTTCAGCGGCGCTAGCAGAGCCCTGACGGAGGCGGAGGAGGTTCTGAACAGTGTCCTGAGAGTATGTAGGGTGGTCGAAAGCTCTCCGAAAGGCCTCCAGGTACTGTCCAAAAGAAACCGTATCCAACGGATTCTGGGTGAACCAGGCCTGGGCCCAGTCGAGAGCACGGCCATGTAGCAACCCGGTCAGATAGGCAATCCTTGAGCTGTCCGATGCAAACGTGCAGGGCCGCTGGTTAAACACAAACGTCGTCTGGAGCAGGAAACCTCTACATGCCCTCATGTCTCCGTGGAAAGGTTCAAGAGATGGACCAGATGACTCACGGACAAGTTGCACGTCCCCCGCCGTTGAATCCAGGGGGGAGGGGCGGGGCTGTGCGAGTCCCTGCACCATGCTGCCGATCTCAGCCACCTGAGATCCGATGGCTTGCTGAGATCCCCGCATATCATGGAGCAGATGGTGTTGCTGTCCCAGAAGAACTCCTTGGTTTGTGATCGCCACCTGCAGGGGATCTGCAGGTGGAGATCCTGCTGCGGCTGCTGGGTCCATTATTATGGTCAGTCCGTTCTGTTATGATGTGGGGTGTTTCACAGACCCAAATGCAGACTCAGACAGCAGAGTTCTATTTCAAAACCAAGGCAGTTTATTTCTCTCAGTCAAGGGAAAAGAGAGGTAATGGCCAAAGTCAATAGGAGGCATCTCCACGCCTCCGCACAGTTCCAAGCCGGAAGGAGGCTAATCCTACACAGCGGCAGACGAAGCAGACAGGAAAACTGTCAAACGTCAAATACGGAGGCGCGTCCTCGCGCTCCGCTCGGATCCTAGCCGGGAGGTGGCAGGTCCGCGTCTGCGGCTGGCAGGCAGGCTGGATCATCTGTGTGACACATTTGGCTCGACACAGGACGGCAGGCAAGTTGAAAAAACAAAGCGGATTGTTAGTAGCGGATCTTCAGAGAGTGAACAAACGGACTACTCACGGGTCGGAATACCAGGTAGGTAAACGGACGGACTGACAACTGGGATGAGAGTGACAGGAGTATTTATGTCAGCTGGAGGTGATCACAGGAGATGAGGCACAGCTGTGCCTATGGAGAGAGGCGCGGCAGTGGGCGGGACTCGTAGGAGGACACTACTGAGGGAAATACAGCAGAGTTAGACATAAATCCTCACAGGTGCAGGTTTATAGTTAGGGCTGGTTCAGGTTTATAGTTAGGGCTGGTTCAGGTTTATAGTTAGGGCTGGTTCAGGTTTATAGTTAGGGCTGGTTCAGGTTTATAGTTAGGGCTGGCTCAGGTTTATAGTTAGGGCTGGTTCAGGTTTATAGTTAGAGCTGGTTCAGGTTTATAGTTAGAGCTGGCTCAGGTTTATAGTTAGGGCTGGATCAGGTTTATAGTTAGGGCTGGTTCAGGTTTATAGTTAGGGCTGGTTCAGGTTTATAGTTAGAGGTGGTTCAGGTTGATAGTTAGGGCTGGTTCAGGTTTATAGTTAGAGCTGGTTCAGGTTCATAGTTAGGGCTGGCTCAGGTTTATAGTTAGGGCTGGTTCAGGTTTATAGTTAGAGCTGGTTCAGGTTCATAGTTAGGGCTGGTTTAGGGTTCGGGCTGGTTCAGGTTTATAGTTAGGGCTGGTTCAGGTTTATAGTTAGGGCTGGTTCAGGTTTATAGTTAGAGCTGGTTCAGGTTCATAGTTAGGGCTGGTTCAGGTTCATAGTTAGGGCTAGCTCAGGTTTATAGTTAGAGCTGGTTCAGGTTCATAGTTAGGGCTGGTTTAGGGTTCGGGCTGGTTCAGGTTTATAGTTCGGGCTGGCTCAGGTTTATAGTTTCTCCTCGTTAAAGTTTGGCTCTACAAAAGAAAGTGAACTGCGTTACCTGGAAGCAGGTGAGCAGCGCCTGAGGAAAGGCATCAAAGGTGCTGCGTTTGGTCTGCGTCTCGTCGAAGTTGAACTTTCCTCCGAACAGCTGCATGCCGAGCAGAGCGAAGATGATGAGGAAGAGAAAGAGCAGCAGCAGCAGCGAGGCGATGGACTTCATGGAGTTCAGCAGCGACGCCACCAGGTTGGACAGAGCCGTCCAATGGCTGCGCAGACACAGAGCGACATCATCATCATCATCAGAGCTGGACTCGGTTAGAGGTCTGAGTCCGGTCTAAACCCTGTTCCTCACCGTGTCACCTTGAAGATCCTTAGCAGGCGGACGCAGCGCAGCACGGAGATGCCCAGCGGCGGCATGATGCCCAGCTCCACCAGGATGGTCTCCACGATGCCGCCGCACACCACAAAGCAGTCGAAGCGGTTGAAGAACGCCACGAAGTAGTGAGCCAGACCCAGACTGTACATCTTCAGCAGCATCTCCACGGTGAACAGAGACAGCAGCACCTTGTTGGCAATGTCTGCAGAGACACGTCAGGTACATCTGTATTATTATATTATATTATATTATATTATAGTAGGTTATATTATATTATATTATATTATATTGTATTATAGTAGGTTATATTATATTATATTATATTACGTTAAATTATATTATATTATATTATAGTAGGTCATATTATATTACATGATATTATATTATATTATATTATATTATGTTATATTATATTATATTATATTATGTTATATTATATTATATTATATTATATTATGTTATATTATATTATATTATATTATATTACAGTGGGTTATATTATATTGTATTATATTACGTTATATTACATTACATTACATTGTATTATATTATATTATATTATATTATATTATGTTATATTATATTATATTATATTATATTACAGTGGGTTATATTATATTGTATTATATTACGTTATATTACATTACATTACATTGTATTATATTATATTATATTATATTATATATATTATATTATATTGTATATATTATATTATATTATATTACATTGTAGTATGTTATATTATATTACATTATATTATATTATATTATGTTATATTATATATATATTATATTATATTATATGACATTGTATTTTATTGTATTATATTATATTACAGGGGTGTCAAACTCATCTCCACTCTGGGCCACATCAGCATCACGGTCCCTCAAAGGGCCGGTTGTAACTGTAAGACTGTATCACTAACTTCTCCTAACATATTGTTAAATAACTCTCTGCATTTGATTATTGTTTATTCAAGTGTAAACATATAGTACATGCAGTTATATAAATGAAAAATATATTTAATCACATTTCTGTTATTATAACATAAATCATTTAAATTGAGGGTTCAGAAACCCACATGACTCTATCAAAGATCAAACTATTAAAGAAAATAACAAAGACAAATATCAAACACGAGTTCTGACATTAACTTTGTTCAAAGCTGTTTGTTCACCTCTCTGCATCACTAATGTTCCTCCCTGTCGTCGTCCTGTGCATGCAGCTACATCCAAGAGCTGCTCACTGAGAGTCAGGTCTGATGAACATGATAGATGATGTATCCGTGTTGTCTGTGCTTTCATCAACAGTTCATTACAAACACGAGTACCTGCTCGTCTCTCAGCTAGCTGTGTTGTTAGATTGCTGCTAGTTCATCAACTCGGTCTGCGATGGTGTTTCTTCACAAACTGACATTTGTAAAAGTCTGTATCTGGGCGGAGCTCTGCTCACATAGTAGTAGTAATGGCAGTAGAAGAAGCAGTAGTAGTAGTACTAGTAGCAGTCATACCAATAGCTGTAGTAGTATTACTACTTTTAGTAGCATGAATAGCAGTAGTAGTAGTAGTTGTCGTATAAGTAATAGTAGTAGTGGTAGTAATGGCAGTAGTGGTAGTAATAATATTGATGGTAGCAGTAATAGCAGTAGCGGTAATAGTAGCAACAGCAAAAGTTATAGTAGTAGCAGTAGTAGTAATACTATATTAGCAGCAGCAGTTGTAGTTCTCGCAGTATTAGTAAGAGCATTCATTTTTTTTAACAAAAAAGCCTAATTTTGAGCTTGTTTAAATACAGTTAATCCATGAGGCTTTTATTTTGAAAGGGTGGTGCTGGGTGGGGGGGAGAGGAGACATAAGCATAATGTCTGACACACATAAACAGAGGTTATTAAATGCCTGGCTTCATCACAAGCATTTCAATTAGAATTCACTCTTTGGGGCTTTTATTTTGAAATGGAGTGTATGTGTGTGTGTGTGTGGGGGGGGTCCTCTAAAAGTCTCTAAGACCTGAATGACTGTATGAGAGAGAGAGAGAAGAAAGAATTAGTGAGAGAGAGAGAGAGAGAGAGAGAGAGAATAAATAATTAGTGAGTGAGTGAGTGAGTGAGTGAGAGAGAAGAAATAATTAGTGAGAGAGTGAGAGAGAGACTCTGATATCTCTGGCACACTTTCTCATTTGGAGATTGTCCGATGTTTTATCTTTTACAGCTTACATGACTGTTGTCCTGCTCTGCCATGTCTTTCCTCGTCTCTCCCTCTTGTGTCACGGTGTGTGTAAATGTCACGCGAATCAGGAAACTCATCAGAATACTCATGTCTGATTGGCTGAGCTGCAACACGTATATCTCTAAATCATGTGTGTGCGGCTTTCATTTAAAAATGGGGGGGGGGGGGGGGGGGAGTCCTCTAAAAGTCTCCAAGACTATTATATATCTATTTGTTGCATTGGTGATATTATAAGTGTTGCTGTGAACGTGTCGTGGTGCGTTCACTGACGTCTGTTTTTAGAGACAATGATGAAGAAATTAAGCTGTTTTAAGTTTAAATCACCATCAGGAGGAGAAATGTCCCGATGTCTGTGAACTAGATGGACAAACCGTTGTATTATTATAACAACACTCACACATGATGAAGATGATGAAGAACTGTATTCCGTGTGTGTGTGTGTGTGTGTGTGTGTGTTGCTACCTTGGACTTGTGTCAGCCAATCAGGTTGGTTGTAGTGCTCCGAGGCGCTGAGGGAGGTGTTGAGGAAGACGAGCAGCAGAACCAGCCAATAGAACGTCACCGACTTGACGGCGGTGCGACAGTTTCGTCGACAGACTCGATTCCAGCGACGCAGCGTCCGACTGAGAGACAAGAGGACATCGAGGGTCAAGACTGTGAGGAGGAAACTCTTCTGTCCTGAAGGTGTGAGGGACAGTGAACTCACCAGCAGCTGATCTTCATCATCCGGGAGCTGGAAGGAGACTCGAGTTAGTTTGTTCAAACATGGAGGCTGCATGGTGTGTTCAGGGACCTCTGTTCGGGAAAACTTCCCGCTTAGTCTCACGTGAGACAGAGGACAGTTAGAGGAGGGTTCATCCTCTGGAGCGGGTGTGTGTGTGTGTGTTACCAGCAGTTCTGACAGCAGTTTGTGTGTTCTTCATCAATGTTCTCTGTGTTTTCAGAAGCTGTATCACTGGCAGGAAGACTCGCTGAGAGACAGAGAGACACAGAGACAGAGACACACAGAGACAGAAAGAGAGAGAGACACAGAGAGACAGAGACACAGAGACACACAGAGACAGAGAGAGAGAGACACAGAGAGACACAGAGACATAGAGAGACACAGAGAGACACAGAGAGACACAGAGACACAGAGACACAGAGAGACACAGAGAGACACAGAGACAGAGAGACACAGAGACAGAGACAGAAAGAGAGAGAGAGACACAGAGAGACAGAGACACAGAGACAGAGAGACACACAGAGACAGAGAGAGAGAGACACAGAGAGACACAGAGACACAGAGAGACACAGAGACACAGAGAGACACAGAGACACAGAGACAGAAAGAGAGAGAGAGACACAGAGAGACAGAGACACAGAGACAGAGAGACACACAGAGACAGAGAGAGAGAGACACAGAGAGACAGAGACACAGAGACAGAGAGACACACAGAGACAGAGAGAGAGAGACACAGAGAGACACAGAGACACAGAGTGACACAGAGACAAAGAGACACAGAGACACAGAGACAGAGAGAGACACAGAGAGACACAGAGAGAGAGATTTAGATTTTTAGAAAACCTTTATTGTCTTTGAACAACATGTTTCTTTACCATTTAAAACAGTTAAACAAATAAAGTCCAACAAACTTGTGTATATATGTACATATATTTATATGTACATATATATATATATTTATAGATATATAAATATATATATATACATATATACATATATATATATATATATATATATATATATATATATATATATATATATATATATATATATATATATACATATATATATATATATATATATATATATATATATATATATATATATACATATATATATATATATATATTAGGGGTGTAACAATACGCGTATTCGTATTGAACCCTTCGGTACGCATGACGAACCGAACAATACGTTTGAGGAAAAAAAATAAAAATAAAAATCAATAAATTAAATTCAAAACATTTATTTAAGCAGGTAGTCCCATTGAGATTAAAAATCTCTTTTGCAAGATGTAAGTAACAATACTACATCACATTAAGGATCAGTTTTTGTTTTCTATGCTGATGTGTTGCTAAGAAGACACCCCAGAAGACTCAGGTATAGTTCCATCATTGTTCAAAGTCAAAGAATAACTTATTAACATGATGTTAATTGTAATGAATAAATATATTTTAAAATCAAGTACATTTCTCTGGCATATATATATATATATATATATATATATATATATATATATATATATATATATATATATATATATAAATATATATATATATATGTAATAGAGGAGTTCTCACCGTGTGTGTCAATGGAGTGACTGAACCATCCAAACTTTCCTCTCTTCCTCTCTGACAGATCTCCCAGAGACGGACCTGAGAGAATATCATGATTATATATTTATACATATTATTATGTACTAAATAAGATCAATACATTACATCATAATGCACAACAGTTCATCACAGTTATGAGAAATAATAAACAAGAATAATCATCAGACAATCAGTGTTTACTTAATGACAGAAGTATTCTGACGAAGTACTTATACCACGTCGTAAAGGTTCTACGATTCCAGTCTCACTGAATACAAGTACTAAAAGTACAGCAGAGTATCACAAGTTAATCACTAGTATCAGATAATAATGTCAATACACATGCATGTAACTATTGTGGCTGCTTGAAGATGTAACTAAATACTTACTATAAATAAATAAATACATATTATAATATATACAGTCAGTTAGTTTAGTCCAGTGGGTCCCAACATAGGGGTCGGGCCCCTCCAGAGGGTCACCAGATCAACCTGAGGGGCTTTAAATGATTGAGAAGAAGGGCCTCAAATATTTGGTTCAGTAAAAGTATAAAGCAGCAGTCAATGGAAATACTCCAGTAAGGTACAAGTACCTCAACATTGTGCTTAAGTCCGCTCAGTAAATGTACTGAGTTACTTTCCACCATCTGTTAGTAACGATGTCTCGGTTTTAATTAATGTCAATTAACTGACGGAGCCAATTAAAGTTCATCTGCTTCATTAAAGAACCTGATCAAATTAGAATAATTGATCAGGAAAATTACCTCATCACACACACACACACACACACACACACTTACGTGGGTTCCCGTCCTCGTCCAGTTCGTTCATGTCCTCGGCCTGAGTGATCCAGTCCATGTACCCACTCAGGTCCTCCTCCATCTGCTGCTTCTCCCTCAGCTTCTGGAAGTCTCCCCGTGCCTTCGCCTTCTCCCTCTCCTTACTGAACTCTCTGCAACGTTATCACAATGTTACCACAACGTTACCACAACGTTCACACGACGTTCACACCACGTTCACACCACGTTCACACGACGGTCACACGTCGGTCACACCACGTTCACACCACGTTCACACCACGTTCACACCACGTTCACACAACGGTCACACCACGTTCACACCACGTTCACACCACGTTCACACGACGGTCACACCATGTTCACACGTCGGTCACACCACGTTCACACCACGTTCACACGACGGTCACACCACGTTCACACCACGGTCACACGACGGTCACACCATGGTCACACGTTCACACCACGGTCACACCACGTTCACACCACGGTCACACCACGTTCACACCACGGTCACACCACGTTCACACGTTCACACCACGTTCACACCACGGTCACACCACGTTCACACGTTCACACCACGTTCACACCACGTTCACACCACGTTCACACGACGGTCACACCATGTTCACACCACGTTCACACCACGGTCACACCACGTTCACACGTTCACACCACGGTCACACGACGGTCACACCATGTTCACACGTTCACACCACGGTCACACCACGTTCACACCACGGTCACACCACGTTCACACGTTCATACCACGTTCACACCACGTTCACACCACGGTCACACCACGTTCACACCACGGTCACACCACGGTCACACCACGTTCACACCACGTTCACACGACGGTCACACCATGTTCACACGTTCACACCACGGTCACACCACGTTCACACCACGTTCACACCACGTTCACACGACGGTCACACGACGGTCACACCACGTTCACACCACGTTCACACCACGGTCACACGACGGTCACACCATGGTCACACGTTCACACCACGGTCACACCACGTTCACACCACGGTCACACCACGTTCACACCACGGTCACACCACGTTCACACGTTCACACCACGTTCACACCACGGTCACACGACGGTCACACCATGTTCACACATTCACACCACGGTCACACCACGTTCACACCACGGTCACACCACGTTCACACGTTCACACCACGTTCACACCACGGTCACACCACGTTCACACGTTCACACCACGTTCACACCACGTTCACACCACGGTCACACCACGTTCACACGTTCACACCACGTTCACACCACGTTCACACCACGGTCACACCACGTTCACACATTCACACCACGGTCACACCACGTTCACACCACGGTCACACCACGTTCACACCACATTCACACCACGGTCACACCACGTTCACACCACGGTCACACCACGTTCACACCACGTTCACACGTCGGTCACACCACGTTCACACGTCGGTCACACCACGTTCACACGTTCACACCACGTTCACACCACGGTCACACGACGGTCACACCACGTTCACACGTTGGTCACACCACGGTCACACGTTCACACCACGTTCACACGTCGGTCACACCATGTTCACACGTTCACACGTCGGTCACACCACGGTCACACCATGTTCACACGTTCACACCACGTTCACACCACGGTCACACCACGTTCACACGTTCACACCACGTTCACACGTCGGTCACACCGCGGTCACACCATGTTCACACGTTCACACCACGTTCACACGTTCACACCACGTTCACACGTTCACACGTCGGTCATACCACGGTCACACCACGTTCACACGTTCACACCACGGTCACACCACGTTCACACGACGGTCACACCACGGTCACACGTTCACACCACGGTCACACCACGTTCACACCACGGTCACACCACGTTCACACCACGGTCACACCACGTTCACACGACGGTCACACCACGTTCACACGTCGGTCACACCACGGTCACACCACGTTCACACCACGTTCACACCACGTTCACACGTCGGTCACACCACGGTCACACCACGTTCACACCACGTTCACACCACGTTCACACGTCGGTCACACCACGTTCACACCACGTTCACACCACGTTCACACGACGGTCACACCACGTTCACACCACGTTCACACCACGTTCACACGTTCACACCACGGTCACACCACGTTCACACGACGGTCACACCACGTTCACACGTCGGTCACACCACGTTCACACCACGTTCACACCACGTTCACACGTCGGTCACACCACGTTCACACCACGTTCACACCACGTTCACACCACGTTCACACGTTCACACCACATTCACACCACGTTCACACCACGTTCACACGTCGGTCACACCACGGTCACACCACGTTCACACGTTCACACCACGTTCACACCACGTTCACACCACGTTCACACGACGGTCACACCACGTTACCACGACGTTACCATGTCGGTCACACGTCGGTCACACCACGTTCACACGTCGATCACACCACGTTACCACGACGGTCACACCACGTTCACACGACGGTCACACCACGTTCACACGACGGTCACACCACGTTCACACCACATTCACACCACGTTCACACGACGGTCACACCACGTTCACACGTCGGTCACACCACGGTCACACCACGTTCACACGTTCACACCACGTTCACACCACATTCACACCACGTTCACACCACATTCACACCACGTTCACACGTCGGTCACACCACGGTCACATGTTCACCACGTTACCACGACGTTCACACGTCGGCCACACCACGTTCACACGTTCACACCACGTTCACACCACGTTCACACCACGTTCACACGTCGGTCACACCACGGTCACACCACGTTCACACGTTCACACCACGTTCACACCACATTCACACCACGTTCACGCCACGGTCACACGTCGGTCACACCACGGTCACATGGTCACACCACGTTACCACGACGTTCACACGACGGTCACACGACGTTCACACGACGGTCACACGTCGGTCACACCACGGTCACACCACGTTCACACCACGGTCACACCACGTTACCACGACGTTCACACGTCGGTCACACCACGGTCACATGTTCACATGACGGTCGCACGTCGGTCACACCACGGTCACACGTTCACGCCACGGTCACGCAACGTTCACGCCACGGTCACGCGACGTTACCGCGACGTTACCACCACGTTCACGCGACGGTCACGCGACGTTCACGCCGCGGTCACACCACGTTCACACCACGTTCACACCACGTTCACACAACGTTTGAATGAGACCTGAATCTGGACCTGTGGATTGTATAGAAGGCGTGTGTTTAAAGAACGAACCCGCTGAGGACTCCCAGAACCAGGTTGAGGACAAAGAAGGAGCCAAAGATCACCAGACTGACAAAATAAACCCACGGCAGCCCGAAGCCAATGGCGTCGTTCATCTGAAGAGAAACACAGAGGGAGCAGTTTCACAAAGACTCAAAGACTCAGAGAGACCCTGACCCAGACCCAAAGGTACTCTGACCATGAGAGACCTTGACCCAGAGATACTCTAACCCAGAGAGACCCTGACCAAGAGAGACTCTGGCCCAGAGAGCCTCAAAGACCCAGAGAGACTAAAAGACCCAAAGAGCCTCAAAGACCCAGAGAGACCCAAACACCCAGAGAGACCCAGAGAGACTCAGAGAGATTCAAAGACACAGAGAGACTAAAATACCCAGAGACCCAGAGAGACCCAGAGAGACCCAGAGAGACTCAGAGAGACTCAAAGACCCAGAGACCCAGAGAGACTCAAAGACCCAGAGACCCAGAGAGACCCTGACACAGAGAGACTCAGAGAGACCCAGAGAGACTCAAAGACCCAGAGAGACCTAGAGATACCCAGAGAGACCCAGAGAGACGCTGACACAGAGAGACTCAGAGAGACCCAGAGAGACTCAAAGACCCAGAGAGACCCTGACCCAGTAGAGGACGTCGGTCCAGCCCTCCATGGTGATGCACTGGAACACAGTCAACATGGCGAAGAAGAAGTTGTCAAAGTTGGTGATTCCTCCGTTGGGACCGTCCCACCTCCCCCGACACTCCGTCCCGTTAATGTTGCACTGACGGCCGTGACCGGCGAACGCACACGGTACCGGGTCGTCCTCCACGTAGTTATCTGCAATATTTATACCAGTGAGTAGAGTACTAATGTGTACTATTGTAATGTACTGGAGTATTTCCATGTTCTGCTACTTTATACTTCTACACCATTCCATCTAAGGTATATATATATATATATATATATATATATATATATATATATATATATATATATATATATATACACATATATTATACTTTCTACTTCACTAAATGTATGTATGACAGTATTCGTACTTTTACTGAAGTAAAAGATCGGAGTATTTCTGATGAATGAGCATAGAGCTTCCTGTGATATACACATTATTGTACTATTGTACTGCTCAGTAATACTTGATATATTAAACATTTTTATTGTTTGCTATTTTGATTATTTAGTTAATTTAAGTTTCTATAAATGTTTTTACTCCTTCAATCAAATATTTTCCACATGATGTTTCACTTCTAACTAGATAAATATAATATCCTGTGGACTTCATTATTACTTTGTATTTCCTGAATAGTACTAGCTAGTTGTAGTAGTTGTACCTGCATGTTTGTAGTAGCAGGTTTTGTGCATGCGTCCGATGAAGAGCTCCAGACCGATGATGGCGTAGATGATGATGACGAAGAGAACCAGCAGAGCGATGTGGAGCAGAGGAACCATCGCCTTCATGATGGAGTTCAGCACGATCTGGAGACCTGAGAGACACACAAAGGGTTACACACACGCACGCACGCACACACACACACACACACACACACACACACACAGGAGACTCACTGGGAACTCCAGAAACCAGTCTGAGAGGCCTCAGGACCCTGAAGGCTCTCAGAGCTTTGACATCCAGACCTCCAGGTTTCCCTGGTACGTGATGAGTCGTTGCCACCTCACCGGATTTGTGAGTCATCGTCTCCAAGACGACGCTGAACAAACTGCACAAAAACAAAAACAGGAAGAAGAAGATTGAGGAGACGAGTGGTCCCAGTATACAAACAATGAGTCAGCAGTTTAAGTTATATGTTGCAGATCAATATTGAACATATTCTTGAAAACAATCATATCATTGGTTAACTGATGATTGGTTCTCTCTGGAATGACCGACGTCGTCACAAACACTAAACACGAGAGCTTTCATCAGCGATCATCCTGCTTCTCACTCAGATAGGTACAGACATGGAGTCTAGAGTGGAAACCTTCCAGAATGTTCCTTTAAATCCAAATTAAAATGAGCTTCTAAAAGTTGTGACATATTTAAATGAGGAGTGACTTTAGTCCTTGTTTTTCATTCCAGATATAAGACAACCAGCTCACACAGATGTGATGTTAATCTGTATTTTTGATTTATATTCCTCTTATTCCTCTTTAATTTAACATTCTTTATTTATCTGAGCTGTTTCTCTTTGTGCTGAAGATCAGCAACAGTTCATCTCAATATAAAGATGTGAAGGTGAAAGTGTCCTTGCTTTGATGCAGTCAAACATTATTGAAATGTACAGTATTCTTCCCATATTTAGAGTAAAGTTAAAATCTATTGTGATGACCCGTGTAACTACTGGATGGACTGTCATGAAACACTGAATGAATGAACTAGCACCAACATCAGCAGGTTTACTTTGAACCCTTAGAGTCAGAGAGAGAAAGAGCAAACACCATGAACTCCTCAGAGGAACGTGTCCCACATCCAGCAGCCTCTGTCACCGTCCACATCCAGCAGCCAGTGTCACCGTCTCCACCGTGACCTCAGGCAGCGTTACCATGACAACGGGCTTCATCATCACCGCCCGAGGTCGTCCCGAGTCACGCCACTGCCGCCCGGCAGCGAGGACACAAAAACAACATGAGGACGGAGACCAGCAGGACTCGTTCATTCTAACGAGAGAGCTCGTTTTCAGATCGTTATTAGAAGAGTCTGAGAACATTATGAGAGTCTCCTTCGAGAAATCTCCTTCAAGGATACATCTCCTTCAAAGAGAAGTCTCCTTCAATTAGAAGCCCCATTCAAGGAGAAGTATACTTCAATTAGAAGCCCCCTTCAAGGAGAAGTCTCCTTCAAGGAGAAGTCTACTTCAATTAGAAGCCCCCTTCAAGGAGAAGTCTCCTTCAATTATAAGCCCCCTTCAAGGAGAAGTCTCCTTCAATTAGAAGCCCCCTTCAAGGAGAAGTCTCCTTCAATTAGAAGTCTCCTTCAAGAAGTCTCGATCTTAAATGATGATAAACGGCAGTGAGAGTTAGGGAACAGAAGCTTAGAGTTATCTAAAAGATAAGATAAGAATGTCACGGCTGAATGTTTAGCTGATTTTTAACAACGTGGATGAGATTTCAGAACGAGACTTCTACAATAACAAACAGAACGGTAAAGGAAATGTTTTATTTCTCTGTGGTTCTTTCCATGATGTTGTCAGACAACAAGCA
>NC_136641.1:28101460-28118960 GCF_949748355.1 Melanostigma gelatinosum | reverse complement strand
ACCCCCTCCGTCCTCCCCATCCACTGCTTTGGTGTAGCCGTTAGGACCAGCAGCTGGAGACAAACGGAGATTTAGAGAGACGATTTTAAAACTTTCAACCACTTTAATGTCAATATGAACCTGTTGGTTCTTGGCTGATATTTAACATCAACGTAGCACCTTTCAACAAAGACATTTTATCAGATGTGAAAAGAAGGGGAAATATCAAGCAACATGAAAAGACCATTTTTTTTAACAATAGAATAAAATGGAAGTTATATAAATAAAACCTATAATAACAGAAGGGGATCGACAGCATATGTGGATTATACTTCTGTTTCATAAACATTTATTTGTTACGTCAAACTCTAATAGGACATTTTTGCCGAACAGCTAATTCTTTACTTTGAGTTTATCACTTTTAACCGTTTTAGACAACTTGAATCATCTGAACAAGTAAAGAAAATAGTTTCATGTCTTCTGGCGCCTCAGAGAGACAAATACAGATAAACAGCAGTGGTGGCCGTCAGGGCCTGCAAGGCCTTCTCTGCTGGCCTAAACACAATCACAAAGTTATATCTATTTTATCATTTAATAATTTTTCATGAATACACTGCATGTATTACAATATTTTCTCCATTATCTCATGTTCTCATTGCACAGCTCCTGTCTTCCTCAGTTGCTCTGCTTCCAGTGCAGCTTGTTTTAAGTAGAGCTTTCATCCAATCAGATCTCACCTCTGTGTCTCTAGGTAGAACAGAGACAGAGGCCTGCAGACTCACAAGTGCATCCATGTGCACTTTAAGTGAATGGGGACGATGTTGTTGATTGTCATAGTGTTCAACCAATCAGATCTTTAGTTTGACATGTTGGGCGTATTCTTTGACGTGTCAGAGGTACACAGGTAGCCTCTAAGTACGTCTACATTAACGTGCTCCGTGATTGGTCAGTGGGCCAGCGTGACTTTTGTCAAACAGGAAGCTAGCTAGCAGAGCTTAGTGTTTAGTAAGAGTTCAGGTTGAAACACATAAGAGAAGTTATCACATTTTTAGCGTTTTGCTTGCTGTAGATTCTTTTTTTAGTTTTTTACCGAGCTGTGTGTTTAACACTCAATGTCTGAAGGAGGAGAAACGGATTTCTGAAGGAGGACATTTCCAGAGAAGCTGGACATCAAAGGGTCGGTCAACCCCACAGCTAGCAGCCGGACCAGCATGCAACAGGATTTGTACCAACGGTATTTCTGGCTGACAGCGTTGGAGAAGCGTTGCACATGTTGTGGCTAAGAATGTGTTTCATTTGCAACTGAGCTCTTGGTGTTTGGAGCTGTTTGTAGCTACGCTACGCTAACCAAGGCAGCTACACGACAGGACACCACAAGCTACGAGCTTTTGAACAGCAGCTGTGGTAAGTGAAGTGCTTTTGTGTTTTTACATCTGCAGTAGTGTTTCTACTGTGTTCATTTGTCTATGGTGTCGTTCTTATGAATAATATGAATAGTATGAATGGCTCGTGCTTTTAGCTGCAGTGTTGCTGGATTGATTTGTTACTTTGTTGTCACATAAATATATGTGACTGGTTCTTGAAGTTTTTTCTTGTCATTGTGTTCATTACATTGATTTAGACGATATGCATTATCCGTTAATTACGAAGCATCCCGTCATGCGCGGGGTTATTGTCCGGACAATTGAATCCGTTCGGGCTGTTGTTTCCCCGCTAAGCTAGTTAGCTTAGCCCCCCTGAAGACACGTGCGGTGCCGCCGCCTCAGCTGTTTTTTGTTGTTGTTCCGGGTTCAGAGGTCACAGTCCGTTGTCTGTTACGTGAGCGCAGTCCACCCAAAACATTATATTTCCCACAATTTAAGCTTCTGCATTTTCCAAATGCACTGGTATTATTCAAACGTATTGTTCGGTTCGTAAGCCTCGTACCGAACGGTTTAATACGAATAATAATAAAAATGAATAATACACTATTACTAGGTATGTGGCAATATCCGCGTTTGCCGGCGGGCATTTTCTTCGACGCTCTCTGCAGGCCGGGTCACTACGTGCACAACGGATCTCTGCAGAAATGTGGTGTTTTCATTGGTTCGCATGGGGTATTTCACCGGAAATCTCTGCTATGACGTAGAGGGAATGCCCAGAGTCAGTGTCATTTTCGATTTTTTTTTCGTATGTGTAGTTCTCGCGTCGAACGGGGAAGTTGAAAGTTTTGCTCCGAGAACAACCCCACATAGACCCTGACCGAGCAATCAGAGAATAATAGGATGTAAATGGAGATGTTTAACCATATCTTATCTGTAAACTGACAAAGTTTCGTCAAGATCTGACGATCAGAAACATGTTAAATGAGCTCCGGTTGAGTCATTGTGTATGTAGGCCATCGCACTGAAATCCATCATGGCGGCTTGGAATCGGCTCCAATAATGCCCGATTAAACTATTTCCCATGCTTTTAAAAGTTGAAATAGCACCTCCTGGCACTTCCAAAAGCATTTTAAGATACAATTTAAGTGCATTGTGTGGAGGGATCAGCTATGACGTTTCCGACGATTACAGATAATTCTTTGTCAAGATGAGTAATTTGCGATCACACTTTTCTTAAGAAACTAATGGAAAATAATAGAGGAAAATACGTTTTGTTTTAAAGTAAAATTGCTCTAATTTCTTTATTTTCCAATGGATTTTAACAATGTTAGTCTCATTTTGTTGTTTTTTTCAAGCTTAATCCAGTCAGGTAGATTAAAGGTTTTTGAATAGTTTGAATTTTTTTGTCACATACCTACTATTACACCCCGAGAAACAAATAAGCTTTGCTGTGGCTCATCATGAGGTTATTAGGAGATGGTTCCGCTGTAGTAGGACAGCACAGAAGCACCGCTGATCTCAACAACACCAAAGAGAACAACACCCTGAGAGAATACAGTGGTGAGATGTAACCAAGTACAAATACACAAGTACTCTACTTCAGTACAAGTGATATTAATCGAGAAACATCAGATATAATCGTAAAATATTATCATGATTGATCAATACTTTTTCTTAAATGCAGGACTTTTACGAGTTGAGTATTTTATTATTATTGTTTTTTTCAACTACTTCAACTACATTTAGCTGTTAAGTACAAACATACTTTTCCTTGAATGCAGGACGTTTAGTGGTAGTGGAGTACTTTCACAGCATGGTATGAGTACTTTCACTGCAATACTTAAGAGGGAGAGTAGCCATCATTGTTTTTATTTTCTATCAAGGTGAACGAAGAGGAAACAGGATGACGAAGAGAAAAGAGAAGAGGAGAAATGTGACCGTTTCCAGAGGAAGTGAAAACAGAAATATTGTAGTGAACAGCTGTGACCTAGATCTGAGTGTGTGTGTGTGTGTGTGTGTGTGTGTGTGTGTGTGTGTGTGTGTGTGTGTGTGTGTGTGTGTGTGTGTGTGTGTGTGTGTGTGAGATCTGGGCCATGATTGATGTGTTAGTACCTGAGGACCCCAACCACAGAGATAAACCCAGTGATGGACGGCTCAGTGAGATTACATGACATCAGTGATTTCCTCGATGTTGTGCAGCTGCCTGTGTTCATGATGCAGGTGTAGAGAGGTGGACACTGAACACACCCAAGACGCGTTCACTGTCACTGGGAAATAAAGCCTTCATGCTGATTTATATTTTTCTCAAGAGAACTCGGGTGTAACATCAGGACATGATTGATTTACTGCCTGTTTACATCTTTGTTTACTGTATATGTACAGCTTCTCATCCAGCGTCTGTTAATAATATGACTACAAAAATAAATAAACACAACTAAGTCGTTTAGTTTTCTGAACCTGACTAAGTAGTTTAGTTGTCTAAACCCGACTAAGTAGTTTTGTTGTCTAAACATAGCTAAGTAGTTTCGTTGTCTAAACCTAACTAAGTAGTTTTGTTGTCTAAACATAGCTAAGTAGTTTCGTTGTCTAAACATAACTAAGTCGTTTTGTTGTCTAAACCTAACTAAGTAGTTTTGTTGTCTAAATCTAACTAAGTAGTTTTGTTTTCTGAACCTAACTAAGTAGTTTTGTTTTCTGAACCGAACTAAGTAGTTTTGTTCTCTAAATCCAACTAAGTAGTTTTGTTGTTTAAACCTGACGAAGTAGTTTTGTTGTCTAAACATAACTAAGTAGTTTAGTTGTCTAAACCTAACTAAGTAGTTTTGTTTTCTGAACCAAACTAAGTCGTTTTGTTGTCTAAACCCAACTAAGTAGTTTTGTTGTCTAACCCTAACTAAGTAGTTTTGTTTTCTGAACCTAACTAAGTAGTTTTGTTTTCTGAACATAACTAAGTAGTTTGTTTTCTGAACATAACTAAGTAGTTTAGTTGTCTAAACATAACTAAGTCGTTTAGTTGTCTAAACCCGACTCAGTAGTTTAGTTGTCTAAACCTGACGAAGTAGTTTTGTTGTCCAAACATAACTAAGTAGTTTAGTTGTCTAAACCCAACTAAGTAGCTTTGTTTTCTGAACCTAAGTAGTTTTGTTGTCTAAACCCAACTAAGTAGTTTTGTTGTCTAAACCTAACTAAGTAGTTTTGTTTTCTGAACCTAACTAAGTACTTTCATTGTCTAAACCTAACTAAGTAGTTTTGTTTTCTGAACCTAACTAAGTAGTTTTGTCTTCTGAACCTAACTAAGTAGTTTTGTTGTCTGAACCTAACTAAGTAGTTTTGTTGTCTAAACCTAACTAAGTAGTTTTGTTTTCTGAACCAAACTAAGTAGTTTTGTTGCCTAAACCCAACTAAGTAGTTTTGTTGTCTAAACCTAACTAAGTAGTTTTGTTTTCTGAACCTAACTAAGTAGTTTTGTTTTCTGAACATAACTAAGTAGTTTTGTTTTCTGAACATAACTAAGTAGTTTAGTTGTCTAAACATAACTAAGTAGTTTAGTTGTCTAAACCTGACTCAGTAGTTTAGTTGTCTAAACCTGACGAAGTAGTTTTGTTGTCCAAACATAACTAAGTAGTTTAGTTGTCTAAACCCAACTAAGTAGCTTTGTTTTCTGAACCTAAGTAGTTTTGTTGTCTGAATCTAACTAAGTAGTTTTGTTGTCTAAACCTAACTAAGTAGTTTTTTTTCCTGAACCTAACTCAGTAGTTTAGTTGTCTAAACCTAACTCAGTAGTTTTGTTTTCTGAACCTAACTAAGTAGTTTTGTTGTCTAAACCTAACTAAGTAGTTTTGTTTTCTGAACCTAACTAAGTACTTTCATTGTCTAAACCTAACTAAGTAGTTTTGTTTTCTGAACCTAACTAAGTAGTTTTGTCTTCTGAACCTAACTAAGTAGTTTTGTTGTCTGAACCTAACTAAGTAGTTTTGTTGTCTAAACCTAACTAAGTAGTTTTGTTTTCTGAACCAAACTAAGTAGTTTTGTTGCCTAAACCCAACTAAGTAGTTTTGTTGTCTAAACCTAACTAAGTAGTTTTGTTTTCTGAACCTAACTAAGTAGTTTTGTTTTCTGAACATAACTAAGTAGTTTTGTTTTCTGAACATAACTAAGTAGTTTAGTTGTCTAAACATAACTAAGTAGTTTAGTTGTCTAAACCTGACTCAGTAGTTTTTTAGTTGTCTAAACCTAACTCAGTAGTTTTGTTTTCTGAACCTAACTAAGTAGTTTTGTTGTCTAAACCGAACTAAGTAGTTTAGTTGTCTGAACCTGACTAAGTAGTTTTGTTGTCTAAACATAACTAAGTAGTTTAGTTGTCTAAACCTAACTAAGTAGTTTTGTTATCTAAACATAACGAAGTAGTTTTGTTGTCTAAACCCAACTAAGTAGTTTTTTGTCTAAACCTAACTAAGTAGTTTAGTTGTCTAAACCTAACTAAGTAGTTTAGTTGTCTAAACCTAACTAAGTAGTTTTGTTGTCTAAACCAACTTAGTATTTTTGTTGTCTAAACCTCACAAAGTAGTTTTGTTTTCTGAACCTAACTAAGTACTTTCATTGTCTAAACCTAACTAAGTAGTTTTGTTTTCTGAACCTAACTAAGTAATTTTGTCTTCTGAACCTAACTAAGTAGTTTTGTTGTCTGAACCTAACTAAGTAGTTTTGTTGTCTAAACCTAACTAAGTAGTTTTGTTTTCTGAACCAAACTAAGTAGTTTTGTTGTCTAAACCCAACTAAGTAGTTTTGTTGTCTAACCCTAACTAAGTAGTTTTGTTTTCTGAACCTAACTAAGTAGTTTTGTTTTCTGAACATAACTAAGTAGTTTGTTTTCTGAACATAACTAAGTAGTTTAGTTGTCTAAACATAACTAAGTCGTTTAGTTGTCTAAACCCGACTCAGTAGTTTAGTTGTCTAAACCTGACGAAGTAGTTTTGTTGTCCAAACATAACTAAGTAGTTTAGTTGTCTAAACCCAACTAAGTAGCTTTGTTTTCTGAACCTAAGTAGTTTTGTTGTCTAAACCCAACTAAGTAGTTTTGTTGTCTAAACCTAACTAAGTAGTTTTGTTTTCTGAACCAAACTAAGTAGTTTAGTTGTCTAAATCTAACTAAGTCGTTTTGTTGTCTAAACCTAACTAAGTAGTTTTGTTTTCTGAACCTAAGTAGTTTCGTTGTCTAAAAAAATCATTTCTCAACATGGTATTGTACGTTTCTGGAAGCGTCATTTGAGGCTTAAATGAAACATTCTTTTTAGTTCAGAAACATCAACATTTAACATATCTGGGCGACTGGGTTGAGCTGCTGTCACTCTAAGCCGGCTTCCCTCAGTTAGCTTCGTCTTGAGTCTCAACTTAAAAAACAAAGTGTGGCTGGTGAGTTTAGTCTCTCAGTTACATCAGAGCTGAGAGAATCAGCAGCTTGGTATATTGACTGGAAACACTCCCTCACTGATGCACTTGAACTCTGGAAACAGAGACCACACAATGACAGTGCACCTTTCAAAATAAAGCTTCCTGTGCTATGACAGACTATGATCTGAACACTAACTGATGGAACGAGATTACACATGTTCTATAAACAGCAGAATACTCCTTTAAAGTCTTCCGTCTCCTGAAGTCAGAGCTGGCAGCATCCCAGAAGGTTTGTAATCCGACCAATCAGCAGCTGAGGTTTGGACAATGCAGGTCACATGACTGTGTGTCACGTTGTTTCTTCCTGTGGAGGAGCTGCTTCACCCGCAGGACGACAAGAACCGACTAATTATCCCCGAATTATCCCGAGTCAACTCACATCATCATGGCAACAGAGAGAGCGAGAGAGAGAGAGAAAGATAGTGTGTGTGTGATGGTGAAGCAGGGCATCCCATCACTTGCACACAACCCTTCTTCCGCCTTGTTAACTTTCCACTTTTCACTGCCCAGTCTCTAACTGTGTGTGTGTCAAACTGCCCTCCAGCCTGGTCCAGCTAGAAGGTCGTCAGTTCATTTGGTTTCTCTTGTTCTCAGATCTCAGACTCAAGGCAGCAGAAGTCTTTAGTACTGAATCTGATAAATAATATCGTATAATATCATCGTCTCATATCAATAAATCCTCATGTTTCATATCATCGTCTCATATCAATAAATCCTCATGTTTAATGTCATCGTCTCATATTTCTTCAGATTATTAGACATCAACAACACCTAATAATGATGCTGATCATCATCGGCTGTTGATGATCAGCTTGTTGATGATGTCATGATATCACGTCAACAAACTCGTTCACTTCATTTCGTTTTTACTTGTTGACCGAAACAGTGAAATATTTCGTCATAGTTTTTGTTTTCAGATATGTTATATTTTATTTTTTATTTTACATAATCCAACTTTATTTTACTGTAGTTTTCTTTGATGAACTACATCACATTGAGTTGATTTATGAGGTTTAAATATAATATTAGATTGTCGTTTATCTTCATCTCACTGATTGCAATCAGAAGAGAGGAGGACCCAGTGTGGAGCCCTGTGGGACACCAGATACCTCATTTATTCAATATTTAAACAATAAGTCTTGTTTATTATTGATCATCTCAAAACTTTCCTGATGATCGTTGTCACCTCATCACATTTGATCCGTCACAGTGAATTTTATCGCTGAGTCTCCCTGACGAAACAGACCAAATGGACTTTTTCACCATGTTTGGTTTCTGTCTCCAGAAGTCTCTAAAGATTCCTCTGAGCTTCAGATAACGTTCAGATAAATCCTTTTCATGGAACAAAGGGCGGATTAACTCCTCTGCCATGGTAACCAATGATGTCACGTGTGTTAATGCTCATTTCCATGACGTTATCAGAAAGGGGGGTCTGATCCTCCGTCAGGATCCAGAGGATCAGACCTGGGGGGGGGAGAGGAGATGAAGAGAGGAAGAGGAAGAGTAGGAGCAGAGGAAGAGGATGATCGTATTGATCATCTGAACTTAAATCTGATTTTAGAGACAAATATAAAATATTTCTTTTAAATCATTTTTCTCCTTTTTAATGTTTTTTCTAGTTTAGTCTTGAAGACTTTCAGCTCTTCAGATGTCGAAAAATCAAGTAAAATGATTTATGATCTCTGGTTGAATAACTTTAAAGTGGGAAGACGAGCTGAACCATCAGGACATCTCACCTGAGGACATGTCACCTGTTTTCTGTGATGACATCACTCTGTGAAATAGCATGTAGCATGCTAAATCATTCTCATATCAAACCGTCCTCAACGTGTCCGTCAAGGCTTCGACCCTCAGAGGACACCAGCACACTCAGACCACACCTCAGTGTCTTTGTCTCTTTGTCTCTTTCAACCAATCAGCTGATGAGCAGCAGGTGAGTCACTGATGCTCAGGTGCATCAGTGAGGCCGATGTCACACACCTGCCGTGGTCACGTGACCGAACGCCATTAACGTTGAAGTGAAAACGTCCAAAACATTTTACTGAAATATAAAATAACATAATGAGAACAATAAATCATATTATTTTATTTTCCACCTTTCTCTTGAAATCATACTGAAAGACAGATGATAATTATATATTTATATATTATTATTATTATTATATAATTATTATTATATTTATTGATTTAATCATCATTATTACTATTATTATAATCATTATAATTACTTAATTATTTACTTATTAGTATTATTTATTTAGTGTTAGTATTATTAATAGAAAATATTTATTATTATTACTATTATTATTAGAATTATTACAATCATTATTGTTATTATATGTACATCTTTAATAACTAGCTCTACTGTCATTTCAGCATATTTGATTATTGTCCCATCTTTCAGGAGAATATTGATTTTAAATATAGATTTAGAACATGAAGAAGACAACGAGATGTGGCTGAAAGCTAGTAGGGAATAGTTAAGTATGAACTTTCACTTCATTCAGAATCAAACTTTGAGTGTTTCTGCCTGATGTGGAGAAAATAAGAAGAACAGCGATTGTTTTTTAGAATAAACAAATATTTAAATTCATCATTCTTACTTCTGTTTCTCTCCTCGTACATCTCAGAAGGTTTCTCTCTCTCAGCTGCTCTGAACGCCGACAATCATCTTCAATCCACTCGACCTCCGATGGCTCCGATCCTCATCAGCTGATTCTTCTGATTGACAAACACAAACACAGCGTTTCAGCTGCGATGATGTGAAACAAAGATTAATCCACTTCTTCTTCTTCTGCCGATCAATTAATCCATTTTTTGATTTTAAATCCAAAAGCAAAAAACCAGAGGAGAGAAAATAAATCCAGAAAGGAGAAAAAATTCTGCTTCTTTTTTCAGCTTCACTTCACTAATCTGACTCTGACTCTCTTCATATATCCGTTCATCTCTCTCTCTCTCTCCATCACCTCCTAACTCCTCCCCTCATCCTTCTCTCTCTCTCTCTCTCTCTCACAGTTGGGGATTAAAGAGTTCGGAGTGTTAAAGGCGAGGGCAGCTGGAACATTAAAGGCAAACAAGAGAATAAAAATCATCAGGTTAAACTAGTTATATTGGGATAAATATTTCCTGTGATTTATTTCTATTTATAATAATAATATATATATATATATTTTAAATTATATTTCCTCAGGTGGGCACAGGTGTATATCTCTTCTCAGACCCTTTAATGTCCCCACATGGAAAAAAAGAACAATATGAAATTGATTGTTTAAAATTAAAAATGTTCTTCAGGACCTCAAAGTCTGGTACCAGCATATTTGTTCCAGATTCAAGTGAAGTCTCCGGTCCCCCTTTTTTAAGGATGTGAACCACCAGCTGGTCCCAGAACCTCCATGTGACGCTGAAGAGACGTTGGCTAATGTCGGCTAACTTTATCTTACGTTGACTAACTTTGGTTTACATTGGCTAATGTTGGCTAAGCTTTGATAACTTTGGCTAATGTTAGCTAATGTTAGCTTACGTTGGCTAATGTTGGTTAACTTTGGCTAATCTTGGTTAATGTTGGCTACTCCTAGGCTGACGTTGGCTACTCCTAGGCTAAAGTTGGCTAACTTATGCTAACATTGGCTAACTTTGGCCAACGTTGACTTACGTTGGCTGACGTTGGCCTACACAGGCTCCAATGGCTAACGTTGGCTTACGTTGGCTTATATTGGCAAACGTTGGCTTACAATGGCTAATGTTAGCTAACATTGGCTAATGTTGGCTAAACACGGCTAACTTTGCCTAACTTTGGCTTACGTTGGCTAATGTTGGTTAACTTTGGCTAACATTGGCCAACATTGTTTAATGTTGGTTAATGTTTGCTACTCCTAGGCTAACGTTGCCTACTCCTTGGCTAAAGTTGGCTAACTTGTGCTAACGTTGGCTAACTCTGGCTAACATTGGCTAACGTTGACTTAAGTTGGCTAACGTTGACTAATGCTAGTCTTACGCTGCTCAGTGATGTCATGACGTCTTGTGTAGTGTCCTCGAGGAAGATGAAGAGAGGAGGTTGAGGAGGAAAGATGAAGGTGAAGGAGGCGGATTGAGGTGAAACATTTCACTTCTTGACTTTGTTTTGAAATTGAACCTGAAGATTTCATCAACCAACAGATTAAACTGTAATACACTGTGTGTGTGTGTGTGTGTGTGTGTGACCTCAGTGAAGGTCGATGTCTCATCATCAGACTCTTTGATCTTTACCTTCCAGCTGATGTTTGTTGCTGATTATTAAAACTCTTGATTAATGTGAAGAATAACTCGTTACATTATTTTATTATTAGATGAACTCGAAGGCATTTCTTCGGGTAGTAATGTATTTTAACTAAGTTATGGTATCAGGTATTAATGTATTTTTCTCAGCTACTACGGTATTTTATCAGGTACTAATGTATTTTTTGTATTAGTGTATATATATATATATATGTATATTGTTACAACCCGGCACAAAGGCTGCAACATAAGGGAGACAAGACGAGTTGAAATTTATAAACATACATTTATTTAAAGAACATGAACCAAACTAAACAAATAAGCAGCCATGTCAACCAAAGAAGAGGAAGAGCCATGTTCAGATGGTAAGTTTATCTATCTGTCACCAAACCAGGATCAGGTGGGGCTCATCAGCTGCTGATCATCATCCTGAGAGACAGAATAGAGGGCAAACAGGAAAGAGACGCCTAGTGGAAGGGAGGGGTCGTCACACCCCCGCCATAAAAACAGTGTTACCACCAGGAATACCAATATAAACTACATTCAATTCAAACTACATACAAATTTCAAATTTACAGAATTCCTTCCACTGGTTGTAGTGCTCCCCCCCCCCCCCTCAAACCAATCTCCACTCTGCAACTCCAACACGAGGAGAAGCATCTAAGCGTGAGAGGTGAAAAGGAAGGAAGGCCAGAGAGTCTACACTGCAATATGGAACAGCACATGACAGGAGGACCAGTCCATGCAATGAGATGCAAGAACAAGTGGTGAACACACAAAGTGTGCCAAAGTACCATAAGCGCAAATCCGAAGTAGCATCGTACAGTTCACCACATCCCTCCTTTAACTACCGACTTACTGCACATTGTGCAGCAGCAGTCTTCAGGTTCTCAAGTGAAACAGCTGCAAGGTAACTGGGTCCAATACACACCCAACAGGCTGTTACAGAGTCCAGAACTAATGTAAACATGTCCTGTTTCGGATGTATAGCTTGAGAGGCACTTTGTGCTCCATTTTCTTCACCGATTGCCATCGAAGGGTAAGTAATATTAATTTATACATATCAAAGAAAATGACAGCGAAAAGACCAGAAAGTGCCTCTCAATCGATACATCCGAACCAGGACAATAGCGGCTTATGCAGTCCAGACCAGGATACAGATACGTTACCCAGAAACCTCTAGAACATGACCATCATCACCAAAACATGCAGTTAGCAGGAAACACCAGAAACTATCATTTCCCTCAGTAAAGCCAGGAACAAACCCTTCAAACCTTTGACCAACAGCATCCAACTCAAATTTGACACCCAACTAACAGCGCTCCAATACCTCCTCCAGCACCTCCTCCAATACCTCCTCCAATACCTCCTCCAATAACTCCTCCAATAACTCCTCCAATACCTCCACCAATACCTCCTCCAATACCTCCTCCAGTACCTCCTCAAATAACTCCTCCAATACCTCCTCCAATAACTCCTCCAATAACTCCTCCAATAACTCCTCCAGTACCTCCTCAAATAACTCCTCCAATAACTACTCCAATAACTCCTCCAGTACCTCCTCCAATAACTCCTGCAATACCTCCTCCAATACCTCCTCCAATAACTCCTCCAATAACTCCTCCAATACCTCCTCCAATACCTCCTCCAATAACTCCTCCAATAACTCCTCCAATACCTCCTCCAATACCTCCTCCAATAACTACTCCAATAACTCCTCCAGTACCTCCTCCAATAACTCCTGCAATACCTCCTCCAATACCTCCTCCAATAACTCCTCCAATACCTCCTCCAATACCTCCTCCAATAACTCCTCCAATAACTCCTCCAATACCTCCTCCAATACCTCCTCCAATACCTCCTCCAATACCTCCTCCAGTACCTCCTCAAATAACTCCTGCAATACCTCCTCCAGTACCTCCTCAAATAACTCCTCCAATAACTACTCCAATAACTCCTCCAGTACCTCCTCCAATAACTCCTCCAATACCTCCTCCAATAACTACTCCAATAACTCCTCCAGTACCTCCTCCAATAACTCCTGCAATACCTCCTCCAGTACCTCCTCCAATAACTCCTCCAATACCTCCTCCAATAACTCCTCCAACAAACAAAACAGTGTGACTGTGTCTGTGTGTATGACGGTGTGTGTGTGTGTGTGTGTATATATATATATATATATATATATATATATATATATATATATATATATATATATATATATATATATATATATATATATATATATATATGTGTGTGTGTGTGTGTGTGTGTGGATGTGTGTGTGTGTGTGTAAGCTTCTATATTAATCCGTTCATAATCCTCCTCTGGACTCTCAGAGAGGATTTACTTCTTTCTCTCTTTTCTATCCGGCGTTTGTTGTTTCTGCCAAAAGAAAATACAAAAGAAAATATTTGAAGCCAAATAAAAGTCAGAAACCATGGAAATGGATGGGGAATGGACCGGTCAAGCTCCCAAACATGGAAATGGGCGGCGCATGGCTCAAATGGGGCGATTTGTGCCTTTTGGGTGGAAACCATGGAAATGGATGGGGAATGGACCGGTCAAGCTCCAAAACATGGAAATGGGCGGGGCATGTCTCAAATGGGGCGTTTTCTGCCTTTCGGGTCCAAAGCCTTGGAAAACATGGAAACGAATCAGGTATCACCATATGATGCCACAAACATGTCGGAATGTTCCTGAAAAAAACAAAAAACATTCCCAAAGGGCTACAGACTTCTCCTTTGGCATGCTGACTCGAGTCATCGGAGGGAGTGTGTGGTGCAAAATTCAGGTAGTTTCAATCTTCTTTACCTGAATTATGGTAAATCTTTACACATTGCACCAATTGCACCAATTTCGGCCCCTGATCCTGTTTTTGGGCACCTTAACTTGGACCTACGACCTCTAGATTTGGATCATTTAACCTACACGACCCTCTCTTAATTTACAAAAATAATGTATTCCTCTATCTTGCTTTAAAGTATTTTTAATGAATTAAAAGACTGTTAATGATGTGTATATGTTGCTGTTTCTGTTGGGTGCAATAAAAACACTGGCTTATCATTCCATAATTGACATATGATGGACACAAGAGGACCCTCTTCAAGGTCCAATTGGATTCAAGTCATTAGCATGCCCCCAACAGGAGATAGTTTTCCAGAGGATAGCTTTACAGAGGCTCCATGTGCTCATTCAAGTCATCAGGGGGGTGTCTCGTTCAATTACAACACAGTTCCAACCCTTTTCTGAGAAGTTATGACATTCAATACTTTCCATTCAAATGTAGTCGGGATGTCCCTTTTTGAAAAATGGGCCTTTTCGGATAAAGGTCAGTTTTCACTCTTTGGGGTCGGCAGGAGATTTTTTCCGGGCCCTAAAAAGACGAATAAATGACATTTTTGATATGTAATTGACAATTCTTGGACAAAATTGAACACTACTGGGATTGATTGGTTTTATAGCATAAGCACGTTGCTAACAGAATATAGCTTTCCAGAGGGTCTGCAGGTTCTATTGCACCATTTTCCCATTCACGTCATCAAGGGGAATGTTGTCATGCAATCTCCCATCAAATTCAACCATGTTGGACCCATATTTGAGAAATTATGGCCATTCTTGCATATGCCAAAACATTTGTGAATAAGGCCCCAATTAAGCCCAATTAAGCCCTTTGTGGCTGTTTTTAGGGACCTTAACTTGCAGCTACGAGGCCCAGATTATAGGTGTGTAATGGTGACGAGCCCCTCTTTGAAGGGGAAAAGGAATCAAATCTCTACTTTGAATTAAAGTGTACATTTTGAGAGAAAAGACTGTTGAAGGCCATGTCGGAACATAAGTGTCATCTGGGTAGAGACATCCATAGTTCACCATGGGAAAAGTGTTTGGAGTGTCCCATTGAGTTTCATACCATTTAACGATGGGGCAAAGATGGAATGACTGTGAAAATTGCAGGGTCCTAGCCCATTGTTTTCTTGGGTAATTAGGCCAAATAAATTTAAAATGAAGAAAAATGCCATATATTACTACGGGAAAAGTGTACTGAATTTCCCATTGATTTTCATACCACGTGGTTTGTGGCCAAGGGTCGACTGACTGAAGATTTCAGCGTGCTAGCCCATTGCTTTCTAGGGGTATTAACTGAACGTCTATTTAAGCCAAATAAATGCAAAATGCCATGAATCACTATGGGAAAACTGTACAGAATTTCCCGATATATTCACACCATTTAATCTTGGGGCAAAGGTTGACTTAATGTGAAAATTTCAGCCTCCTAGCCCATTGTTTTCTAGGTGTCTTTAGGCAGAATTAAGTCAAAAGGCCGTAATTCCTACGTGTACGGAATTTACCATAGCAGAAAGTGTACCATCGCAGAAGGTGTATGGAATTTCCCCTTGATTTTCATACCACATGGTCTTTGGCCAAAGGTCGACTGACTGTTAAACTTTCAGGGTCCTAGCCCATTGCTTTCTATGGGAATTTGGTCCGAGTTCGGTGAGAAATCCATAGTTCACCCATCTCACCCAGTTCACCCAGTTCATAATCTCCCATCAAATTCAACCATGTTGTGAGAAGTTATGACTAGTTGAAGGATGGCCGTTTGGGTAATCACTTTCCATTAATTTTATCCTTCAAAATGCCCCATTCAAATGTAGGCCAACTGCCCCTCTTCCCGCGCAGGCATGCTAAGTGCTAGGGAGTCCCATCCAACTTGAATGTGCCTCATTGGGGCCTGTCTACAACATATTAAAAAAGCAGGGCTCTGACATATTCAGAAGTAAAAATCAGTCTGATCTCATCAAGAGTACGACAGGGTGTACAGCTTAGGGACGTGTACCCCATGCTGAAGTCTGAGTTTGATACAGGCAAAAATCAGTTATAGATAATCTAGAGGGATTGTTTTCAGGTGATCTTATTGTAAGCCTAGTCCACAATGTGTGTCCACAATCTGGGGGCTCTAGGACCCATATTTGAGAAATTATGGCCATTCTTGCATATGCCAAAATATAAGTGTATAAGGCCCCAATTAAGCCCAATTAAGCCCTTTGTGGCTGTTTTTGGGGACCTTAACTTGCAGCTATGAGGCCCAGATTATAGGTGTGTAATGGTGACGAGCCCCTCTTTGAAGCAGAAAGGGATTTAAAACCCTACCTACATACATATATACATATATACATACATATATATATATATATATATATATATATATATATACACATATATATACATATATATATATATATATACACATATATATACATATATATACACATATATATACATATATATATATATATATACACATATATATACATATATATACACATATATATACATATATATATATATATATATATATATATACACACATATATATATATATATATATACACACATATATATATATATATATATATATATAAATGTGTATATATGTATATATATATATATGTATATATATGTATATATGTTTGATCTGAACTGTCTCGATGGTTTGTCATTCAATAAAAATAAAAACAAATCTGTATAAAACAGTCTGATATCAATATTTTCGGTTTCTGTCTTTGTGTCTGAATCTTTTTTCATAAATCTCAGATAATCCTCTCTGGATGATGTCATCACTCAGACTGTAAACAGAGCTCTGCTGCCTCCTGCTGGAGAGGAGGAAGAGAAAGAAAAGAAAAAATAGAGGACGAGGAGGTAGATTGAAAAATTTGAATTGAAAGACTTTTACTGTCACTGAGTATTTCTACACTGCAGTATTAATACTTGCTGCAGAAGACAATATGTGTACTTCTTCGATCACTCATGGTCCAAAAAAACAACACACACACTCAGAGCTCATTAGCCCTCAGATAAAGACGAATGGACCCGAGTGAGTGTGTGTGTGTGTGTGTGTGTGTGTGTGTTTCCTAAGAGACCACAACAACTAAACATCTGGTAATTAGGGTAGAAATACTCAGCTGTCAGTACAAGTACGACAGTTTAGAGCATTTGTTCTGCTGCAGAGAGGTCTTTGTGGTGAGAGAAGTATTCAGATATTTTACTGCAGTAAAAGTACTAATACTACACTGCCTTCAGTAAAAGCATCATCCTTAAAGTGTTATTGTGACTGTTGAATATATAATTCGGGCCCGAGCACCGACGAAGTCGGAGCGGAGGACCTATTCTTCTTCTAATGTTTATTATTATTATCGTACCTGTTTAGTCGCAAAAAGGATCCTGGAAAACTTTTGAAATTTGGCACGCAAGCCAGAATTTGCGAAAATTGCAGAGAGACAGAGAGAGACAGAGAGAGAGAGAGACAGAGAGAGAGAGACAGAGAGCGAGTGAGAGAGCGAGTGAGAGAGAGAGAGAGACAGAGAGAGAGAGAGAGAGAGAGACAGAGAGCGAGTGAGAGAGAGAGAGAGAGAGAGAGAGAGAGAGAGAGAGAGAGGAGAGAGAGAGAGAGA
>NC_136641.1:28045939-28101260 GCF_949748355.1 Melanostigma gelatinosum | reverse complement strand
GAGGAGGAGGTGACGGTTGATTGAGGAGGAGGAGGTGACGGTTGATTGAGGAGGAGGAGGTGACGGTTGATTGAGGAGGAGGAGGTGACGGTTGATTGAGGAGGAGGAGGTGATGGTTGATTGAGGACAGGAGGAGGTGACGGTTGATTGAGGAGGAGGAGGTGACGGTTGATTGAGGAGGAGGAGGTGATGGTTGATTGAGGACAGGAGGAGGTGACGGTTGATTGAGGAGGAGGAGGTGACGGTTGATTGAGGAGGAGGAGGTGACGGTTGATTGAGGAGGAGGAGGTGACGGTTGATTGAGGAGGAGGTGGTGACGGTTGATTGAGGACAGGAGGAGGTGACGGTTGATTGAGGAGGAGGAGGTGACGGTTGATTGAGGACAGGAGGAGGTGATGGTTGATTGAGGACAGGAGGAGGTGATGTTTGATTGAGGACAGGAGGAGGTGACGGTTGATTGAGGAGGAGGAGGTGACGGTTGATTGAGGAGGAGGAGGTGACGGTTGATTGAGGAGGAGGTGGTGACGGTTGATTGAGGCCAGGAGGAGGTGACGGTTGATTGAGGAGGAGGTGACGGTTGATTGAGGAGGAGGAGGTGACGGTTGATTGAGGAGGAGGAGGTGATGGTTGATTGAGGACAGGAGGAGGTGACGGTTGATTGAGGACAGGAGGAGGTGACGGTTGATTGAGGAGGAGGAGGTGACGGCTCATTGAGGAGGAGGAGGTGACGGTTGATTGAGGAGGAGGAGGTGACGGCTCATTGAGGAGGAGGAGGTGACGGTTGATTGAGGACAGGAGGAGGTGACGGTTGATTGAGGAGGAGGAGGTGACGGTTGATTGAGGAGGAGGAGGTGACGGCTCATTGAGGAGGAGGAGGTGACGGTTGATTGAGGAGGAGGAGGTGACGGTTGATTGAGGAGGAGGAGGTGACGGTTGATTGAGGACAGGAGGAGGTGACGGTTGATTGAGGACAGGAGGAGGTGACGGTTGATTGAGGACAGGAGGAGGTGACGGTTGATTGAGGACAGGAGGAGGTGACGGTTGATTGAGGACAGGAGGAGGTGACGATTGATTGAGGAGGAGGAGGTGACGGTTGATTGAGGACAGGAGGAGGTGACGGTTGATTGAGGACAGGAGGAGGTGACGGTTGATTGAGGACAGGAGGAGGTGACGGTTGATTGAGGAGGAGGAGGTGACGGTTGATTGAGGAGGAGGAGGTGACGGTTGATTGAGGACAGGAGGAGGTGACGATTGATTGAGGACAGGAGGAGGTGACGGTTGATTGAGGACAGGAGGAGGTGACGGTTGATTGAGGACAGGAGGAGGTGACGGTTGATTGAGGACAGGAGGAGGTGACGATTGATTGAGGAGGAGGAGGTGACGGTTGATTGAGGAGGAGGAGGTGACGGTTGATTGAGGACAGGAGGAGGTGACGGTTGATTGAGGACAGGAGGAGGTGACGATTGATTGAGGACAGGAGGAGGTGACGGTTGATTGAGGACAGGAGGAGGTGACGGTTGATTGAGGACAGGAGGAGGTGACGGTTGATTGAGGACAGGAGGAGGTGACGATTGATTGAGGACAGGAGGAGGTGACGGTTGATTGAGGACAGGAGGAGGTGACGGTTGATTGAGGACAGGAGGAGGTGACGGTTGATTGAGGACAGGAGGAGGTGACGATTGATTGAGGACAGGAGGAGGTGACGGTTGATTGAGGACAGGAGGAGGTGACGGCTCATTGAGGAGGAGGTGGTGACGGTTGATTGAGGACAGGAGGAGGTGACGGTTGATTGAGGAGGAGGAGGTGACGGCTCATTGAGGAGGAGGAGGTGACGGTTGATTGAGGAGGAGGAGGTGACGGTTGATTGAGGAGGAGGAGGTGACGGTTGATTGAGGACAGGAGGAGGTGACGGTTGATTGAGGACAGGAGGAGGTGACGGTTGATTGAGGACAGGAGGAGGTGACGGTTGATTGAGGAGGAGGAGGTGACGGTTGATTGAGGAGGAGGAGGTGACGGTTGATTGAGGAGGAGGAGGTGACGGCTCATTGAGGAGGAGGAGGTGACGGTTGATTGAGGACAGGAGGAGGTGACGGTTGATTGAGGAGGAGGAGGTGACGGTTGATTGAGGAGGAGGAGGTGACGGTTGATTGAGGAGGAGGTGGTGACGGTTGATTGAGGAGGAGGAGGTGACGGTTGATTGAGGAGGAGGAGGTGACGGTTGATTGAGGAGGAGGAGGTGACGGTTGATTGAGGAGGAGGAGGTGACGGCTCATTGAGGAGGAGGAGGTGACGGTTGATTGAGGAGGAGGAGGTGGTGACGGTTGATTGAGGAGGAGGTGGTGACGGTTGATTGAGGAGGAGGAGGTGACGGTTGATTGAGGAGGAGGAGGTGACGGCTCATTGAGGAGGAGGAGGTGACGGTTGATTGAGGACAGGAGGAGGTGACGGTTGATTGAGGAGGAGGAGGTGACGGTTGATTGAGGAGGAGGAGGTGACGGTTGATTGAGGAGGAGGAGGTGACGGTTGATTGAGGAGGAGGAGGTGACGGTTGGTGCCTTGGGTTGTTTTATGCAATGTCACTATGAATCTTTTTTTCAGTGACATTCTGTGTGCACTTGTCGTGTTTGTTGTGTTACCTCACACACACACACACACATTCGTATCTAACTGATCGTTATGTGACCTGAGTACTGGTATTGTGTACTGGTGAGTACTGGTATTGTGTACTGGAGAGTACTGGTATTGTGTACTGGTGAGTACTGGTATTGTGTACTGGTGAGTACTGGTATTGTGTACTGGTGAGTACTGGTATTGTGTACTGGAGAGTACTGGTATTGTGTACTGGAGAGTACTGGTATTGTGTACTGGTGAGTACTGGTATTGTGTACTGGAGAGTACTGGTATTGTGTACTGGTGAGTACTGGTATTGTGTACTTGAGAGTACTGGTATTGTGTACTGGGCCACTGATCTGCTGCTGATTGGCTGTAAGTGTAATGAGTCAGAGCCATAGATGATTGACAGGAGCGTGAGAGCCAATCACAGTCAACCGTAGTGGCTCCTCTGAAGGTCACATGTTTCCATAGACAAACACATTCAGTGAGATTCCTTAAAGGCACTCCTTCAACACACTGATGACATCACACGGTGGACTCTGACCCGACCAATCAGAGAGAGGGGGGAGGGAAACATGAAGAGAGACAGAAATCAGCAGAAACACTGAGACATGAGAGCTGAAGACAGGTACGACACACACACACACACACACACACACACAGGTACGACACACACACACACACACACAGGTACGACACACACACACACACACACACACACACAGGTACGACACACACACACACACACACACGCACACACACAGGTACAAGACACACACACACAGGTACGATACACACACACACAGGTACGACACACACACACACAGGTACGACACACACACACACACACGCACACACACACAGGTACAAGACACACACACACAGGTACGACACACACACACACACACACACACACACAGGTACGACACACACACACACACAGGTACGACACACACACACACACACACACACACAGGTACGACACACACACACACACACAGGTACGACACACACACACACAGGTACGACACACACACTCTCCTCGTGGCTGTAGGGGGCTTCTTTACCTCCTTGTTTACTTCCCTCCTTATTTCCTAATTAGGGAGCATAATAACTGCATTCTAATCATATTAATATCATCTAGCTGCATAACTCGGATGTTCTTTACCTCCTGACTCAGAAAGTTGCACTGCCTTCTTGCTTCCTTATTTCCTTGCCAGCATAATGAGGAAGCTGCTTTACTTCCGTGTTTCCTCGGGAAGCATCTTTACTTCTTGTTTCCTCGGGAAGCATCTTTACTTGTTGTTTCCTCGGGAAGCTGCTTTACTTGTTGTTTCCTCGGGAAGCTGCTTTACTTGTTGTTTCCTCGGGAAGCTGCTTTACTTGTTGTTTCCTCGGGAAGCTGCTTTACTTGTTGTTTCCTCGGGAAGCTGCTTTACTTGTTGTTTCCTCGGGAAGCTGCTTTACTTGTTGTTTCCTCGGGAAGCTGCTTTACTTGTTGTTTCCTCGGGAAGCTGCTTTACTTGTTGTTTCCTCGGGAAGCTGCTTTACTTCCGTGTTTCCTCGGGAAGCTGCTTTACTTCCGTGTTTCCTCGGGAAGCTGCTTTACTTCCGTGTTTCCTCGGGAAGCTGCTTTACTTCCGTGTTTCCTCGGGAAGCTGCTTTACTTCCGTGTTTCCTCGGGAAGCTGCTTTACTTCCGTGTTTCCTCGGGAAGCTGCTTTACTTCCGTGTTTCCTCGGGAAGCTGCTTTACTTCCGTGTTTCCTCGGGAAGCTGCTTTACTTCCGTGTTTCCTCGGGAAGCTGCTTTACTTCCGTGTTTCCTCGGGAAGCTGCTTTACTTCCGTGTTTCCTCGGGAAGCTGCTTTACTTCCGTGTTTCCTCGGGAAGCTGCTTTACTTCCGTGTTTCCTCAGGAAGCTGCTTTACTTCCTGTTTCCTCAGGAAGCTGCTTTACTTCCGTGTTTCCTCAGTTAATTATCACGTCAAATGCCTCAGATTGTTTGAATCGCTGCTTGGGGACGTTTGTTGTTTCTTCTCTGACTCCCACCTCCACATATGCTCATCCATTTTGAACGTACGGCGTCTAGCAGTGTGTGTGTGTGTGTGTGTTTGTCTGTGACTGTGGGTCTAAGTGAATGAAACGGTGTCAGTAGCTGCTCTGCATGTATTTATGTTTGTATTTGCACAGTGTGTGTGTGTGTGTGTGTGTGGCTCCCTGCGGTCGGCCACCATCTGCCGTAGTGTGCGACTGAGAGTACAGATCTGTTTGTGAAGCGCTGATTCACTTCAGGTAAATTGAGAGGCAAGGAGGTAGAGAAGCTAGTGGGTGAGGAAGCTTCGTAGTGAGGAAGCATGAAGAAAACTAGATGTCCTCGATTGGTAGTGAGTCAGCAATAAGGGATGTAAATATCCTCGTTAGGAGGTAAGGAAGCAAGGAGGTAAAAAGGTGTGAACAGGTGTTTAAAGGTGTCTGGAGGTGTGAACAGGTGTTTAAGGGTGTCTGGAGGTGTGAACAGGTGTTTAAGGGTGTCTGAAGGTGTGAACAGGTGTTTAAGGGTGTCTGAAGGTGTGAACAGGTGTTTAAGGGTGTCTGTAGGTGTGAACAGGTGGTTAAGGGTGTCTGGAGGTGTGAACAGGTGTTTAAGGGTGTCTGAAGGTGTGAACAGGTGTTTAAGGGTGTCTGGAGGTGTGAACAGGTGTCTGAAGGTGTGAACATGTGTTTAAAGGTGTGAACAGGTGTTTAAGGGTGTCTGAAGGTGTGAACATGTGTTTAAGGGTGTCTGAAGGTGTGAACAGGTGTTTAAGGGTGTCTGAAGGTGTGAACAGGTGTTTAAGGGTGTCTAAAGGTGTGAACAGGTGTTTAAGTGTGTTTGAGGGTGTGAACAGGTGTTTAAGGGTGTCTGAAGGTGTGAACAGGTGTTTAAAGGTGTGAACAGGTGTTTAAGGGTGTTTGAGGGTGTGAACAGGTGTTTAAGGGTGTCTGAAGGTGTGAACAGGTGTTTAAAGGTGTGAACAGGTGTTTAAGGGTGTCTGAAGGTGTGAACAGGTGTTTAAAGGTGTGAACAGGTGTTTAAGGGTGTCTAAAGGTGTGAACAGGTGTTTAAGTGTGTTTGAGGGTGTGAACAGGTGTTTAAGGGTGTCTGAAGGTGTGAACAGGTGTTTAAAGGTGTGAACAGGTGTTTAAGGGTGTTTGAGGGTGTGAACAGGTGTTTAAGGGTGTCTGAAGGTGTGAACAGGTGTTTAAAGGTGTGAACAGGTGTTTAAGGGTGTCTGAAGGTGTGAACAGGTGTTTAAGGGTGTCTGAAGGTGTGAACAGGTGTTTAAAGGTGTGAACAGGTGTTTAAGGGTGTTTGAGGGTGTGAACAGGTGTTTAAGGGTGTCTGAAGGTGTGAACAGGTGTTTAAAGGTGTGAACAGGTGTTTACGGGTGTTTGAGGGTGTGAACAGGTGTTTAAGGGTGTTTGAGGGTGTGAACAGGTGTTTAAGGGTGTCTGAAGGTGTGAACAGGTGTTTAAAGGTGTGAACAGGTGTTTAAGGGTGTTTGAGGGTGTGAACAGGTGTTTAAGGGTGTCTGAAGGTGTGAACAGGTGTTTAAAGGTGTGAACAGGTGTTTAAGGGTGTCTGAAGGTATGAACAGGTGTTTAAAGGTGTGAACAGGTGTTTAAGGGTGTTTGAGGGTGTGAACAGGTGTTTAAGGGTGTCTGAAGGTGTGAACAGGTGTTTAAAGGTGTGAACAGGTGTTTACGGGTGTCTGAAGGTGTGAACAGGTGTTTAAAGGTGTGAACAGGTGTTTAAGGGTGTTTGAGGGTGTGAACAGGTGTTTACGGGTGTTTGAGGGTGTGAACAGGTGTTTAAGGGTGGCTGAAGGTGTGAACAGGTGTTTACAGGTTTGTGTAAAGTGTAAATAGCAGCCAGTGGAACATTACAGCTGTGCTGCAGGTAAAACCAGGTGTGCTATTGAGCATGCTCAGTAACTTTGTCTCCTCCTGTCTGCAGCTCGGCCGCCATGTCTAAAGCGACGGTGAAGAAGCTGCACTGGCGCTCGAAGGTAATGATTCATGTTTCAACACCTAGAGAGAAAACAGAGGACGAAGAGGACAGAAGGTCACAGTAAGGTGACCTCCTGTCCTCTTTGTCTTCTTCTCTTTGTCACTCTTCTTCCTCTTCGTCCTCTTTGTCCTCTTCTTTGTCCTCTTCGTGTTATTTGTCCTCTTCGTCTTCTTTCTCCTCTTTGTCACTCTTCTTCCTCTTCGTCTTCTTTGTCCTCTTCGTCTTCTTTCTCCTCTTTGTCACTCTTCTTCCTCTTCGTCTTCTTTGTCCTCTTCGTCTTCTTTCTCCTCTTTGTCACTCTTCTTCGTCTTCTTTGTCACTCTTCTTCCTCTTTGTCTTCTTTGTCCTCTGTCACTCTTCTTCATCCTCTTTGTCACTCTTCTTCCTCTTCGTCCTCTTTGTCCTCTTCGTCCTCTTTGTCACTCTTCTTCGTCTTCTTTGTCCTCTTTGTAACTCTTCTTCCTCTTCGTCTTCTTTGTCCTCTGTCACTCTTCTTCCTCTTTGTCCTCTTTGTCACTCTTCTTCCTCTTCGTCCTCTTTGTCTTCTTTGTCCTATGTCTTCTTTGTCCTCTTCATCCTCTTTGTCACTCTTCTTCCTCTTTGTCACTCTTCTTCCTCTTTGTCCTCTTCGTCCGTATCCAGGTGCAGGAGAGCTTCGTCCCGCTGGGCGGCGGCTCCGGAGAGCTGGGGCTGGCCATCGGGGGCGGGGGCGACTACGGTGAGTTCCCATTCGTCACCGCGGCCCACGGGGGCGGGGCCACTGTGGGCGACATCATCCTAGAGATCGGGGGGACACCAGTGTTAGGGATGACCCTCGGGGATGTCAGAGGAGTCCTCAACTCCTGTCCTCATCCAATCAGAATCAAGACTGTGTCACCAGGTGAGAGCACACCTTAAATATCTAAATGACATCACTATGACATCGTGTCTTCTGTCCCTCAGGCTCGTCCCTCTGTAGTGACATCACAAGAACATCGTGTCTTCTGTCCCTCAGGCTCGTCCCTCTGTAGTGACATCACTATGACATCGTGTCTTCTGTCCCTCAGGCTCGTCCCTCTGTAGTGACATCACTATGACATCGTGTCTTCTGTCCCTCAGGCTCGTCCCTCTGTAGTGACATCACAAGAACATCGTGTCTTCTGTCCCTCAGGCTCGTCCCTCTGTAGTGACATCACTATGACATCGTGTCTTCTGTCCCTCAGGCTCGTCCCTCTGTAGTGACATCACAAGGACATCGTGTCTTCTGTCCCTCAGGCTCGTCCCTCTGTAGTGACATCACTATGACATTGTGTCTTCTGTCCCTCAGGCTCGTCCCTCTGTAGTGACATCACTATGACATCGTGTCTTCTGTCCCTCAGGCTCGTCCCTCTGTAGTGACATCACAAGGACATCGTGTCTTCTGTCCCTCAGGCTCGTCCCTCTGTAGTGACATCACTATGACATCGTGTCTTCTGTCCCTCAGGCTCGTCCCTCTGTAGTGACATCACTATGACATCGTGTCTTCTGTCCCTCAGGCTCGTCCCTCTGTAGTGACATCACAAGGACATCGTGTCTTCTGTCCCTCAGGCTCGTCCCTCTGTAGTGACATCACTATGACATCGTGTCTTCTGTCCCTCAGGCTCGTCCCTCTGTAGTGACATCACTATGACATTGTGTCTTCTGTCCCTCAGGCTCGTCCCTCTGTAGTGACATCACAAGGACATCGTGTCTTCTGTCCCTCAGGCTCGTCCCTCTGTAGTGACATCACAAGGACATCGTGTCTTCTGTCCCTCAGGCTCGTCCCTCTGTAGTGACATCACTATGACATCGTGTCTTCTGTCCCTCAGGCTCGTCCCTCTGTAGTGACATCACTATGACATTGTGTCTTCTGTCCCTCAGGCTCGTCCCTCTGTAGTGACATCACAAGGACATCGTGTCTTCTGTCCCTCAGGCTCGTCCCTCTGTAGTGACATCACAAGGACATCGTGTCTTCTGTCCCTCAGGCTCGTCCCTCTGTAGTGACATCACTATGACATCGTGTCTTCTGTCCCTCAGGCTCGTCCCTCTGTAGTGACATCACTATGACATCGTGTCTTCTGTCCCTCAGGCTCGTCCCTCTGTAGTGACATCACTATGACATTGTGTCTTCTGTCCCTCAGGCTCGTCCCTCTGTAGTGACATCACAAGGACATCGTGTCTTCTGTCCCTCAGGCTCGTCCCTCTGTAGTGACATCACAAGGACATCGTGTCTTCTGTCCCTCAGGCTCGTCCCTCTGTAGTGACATCACTATGACATCGTGTCTTCTGTCCCTCAGGCTCGTCCCTCTGTAGTGACATCACTATGACATCGTGTCTTCTGTCCCTCAGGCTCGTCCCTCTGTAGTGACATCACTATGACATCGTGTCTTCTGTCCCTCAGGCTCGTCCCTCTGTAGTGACATCACTATGACATCGTGTCTTCTGTCCCTCAGGCTCGTCCCTCTGTAAGGACCTCAGGTTGTACCTCAGTAAGTGTTTCACTCCGGGCTCCATGGACAGTCAGCTGCAGCAGCTCATCAGAGAGAACCTGTACCTGAGAGCTGTTCCCTGTAAGACACACACACACACACACACACACACACACACACACAGTCTGTTGACTAAAAGTTTCTCAACCTATGTTTTTATACCACTGTGAGGATGACATGTCGGTTTGTTTCTTTAAATTAATGTTCAAAGTTCAGCCTGAAGCAGGTGTGTGTGTGTGTGTGTGTGTGTGTGTGTGTGTGTGTGTGTGTGTGTGTGTGTGTGTGTGTGTGTGTGTGTGTGTGTGTGTGTGTGTGTGTGTGTGTGTGTGTGTGTGTGTGTGTGTGTGTGGTACAGAGTGTATAGGTTTTAGTCCCTCAGAGTGGGAGCTCTTCTCTTTACAGACATGTATTTACATTCAGACTGATCACCTCTCTGAGTTCACTTCCTGGCTCCGCCCCTCTCTGATGACATCACTGTGTCCGTCCGCCCCTACAGGTACGACCAGGCAGCCTCGGGACGGGGAGATCTCAGGTGTGGACTACAACTTTGTGTCCATCGAGGAGTTCTTCTCTCTGGAGGAGTCCGGAGCTCTGCTGGAGAGCGGCAAGTTCAAAGGTACGACAATCCACTTTACAAAGACTTCATGTACTTTTTACTCTAAGGTCAGGTTTTTTAATCATTTTAAAGTACAAACTGAGCTTTTGACAGCAGCTCACCTGTCACCTGTCTGTTTATGATGAAGTCTGACTGTGATGAACGCTATTTGGGAGGAAAAGAGACTTTAGTGTGATTTAATCCAGCGACCTGCTGCGTCCCACTTCTGTTCATCTGAAGCATGAATGAGATTTAAATAGAAACTGAGTTCACTCATGAAAACAGAACAAAGTGAAACCAGCTCGAAGAATGAGTGATGTCATCAGGAGAGAAAGTTTAAAGATTATTATCAATAAAAAACAAAGACAGGAAGTAAACACATGCGGACAGTACCTTTCAAAATAAAACAGGAAATGGACGAAGATAAATGCTACGATCCGTCTGGTCTGTTTCATGTCAAACTGAATATTATCCTGAATTATGACCTCATCTTTGACAGTTCAAAACCCTCTTTCACAATAATGATTCATAATTATATTTATCTTTTATGAATAGTTTATTCTCCTGTTGCGGTTTTTATTTATTTTAGTTTCTCTTTCTGGTTTAACTTTTCTTTATTTATCATAATTTTAATTTAAATCACATGTCATTGATCACTTCCTCCTCCTCTCTGATTACCGATCATATTAATGTACATTATTTATGATCTACTATATTATTGTTTATAATTTACAGTGTTAAAAATGTCACAATCTCTCAGAAACATATATTTGTTCTCCTTTTGTCGCCTTCCAATCACAGGGAACTACTACGGGACGCCCCGCCCAGTCCACATCGGTCCAGAGAGTCCACCAATCACATACCAGGAGCACCGCAACCTGCTGAGGAACTTCAGGACCAGGAGCAAATCTCTGAGTAACCTGGAGAAAGCTGTGGAGGAAGGAGACAACAGTGAGGAGGAGACAGGTAGATAAGAGAAGGAGGCAACAGGTAGGAGGAGAAGGAGACAACAGTGAGGAGGAGACAGGTAGAAGGAGTAGTCAGTGAGGAGGAGTTGTGTAGGAGGGATCATGTGGGAGAAGTCAGTTAGACAGAGATCAGAGATGTTCAGTAACATTAAATGAAGGGTTACACATCAGATCAATAACTGAAGCTGATCGGCTTTGTAGTCATGAATCAGGAGCTGTGTGTGTGTGCTCATTAAAGACTCACACACTCTGTCATAGCAGGTTCGGCTGGACTCCCGCCCACCATCCTGCCTCTCAGCCAATCGTGGGAGTCGGCGGTGGGGAGTCGAGAGGGAACGGAGAACGGAGGAAGAGGAGTAGGGAGAAGAAGAGGCGGAGGAGGAAGAGGTCCTCTGCCTGAGAACTGGGAGCTGGCGGTCAGTGATTCAGGAGAGCCGTACTACATCAAGTGAGTTACCATGATTAAAAACATCAATAATGAGATTAATCAGACTGTGTGGTTGATACGAATGATGATGAGGAGGATGGTCATGATGATGAGGAGGATGGTCACCATCATCCTCCTCATCATCACGACCATCCTCCTCATCATCACGACCATCCTCCTCATCATCACGACCATCATCCTCATCATCACGACCATCATCCTCATCATCACGACCATCATCCTCATCATCACGACCATCCTCCTCATCATCACGACCATCCTCCTCATCATCACGACCATCATCCTCATCATCACGACCATCCTCATCATCATCACGACCATCATCCTCATCATCACGACCATCATCCTCATCATGGTTTTGATGATGAGGATGGTAATAATGGTGATGATGGTCATGATGATGATGATGAGGATGGTCATGATGATGATGATGAGGATGGTAATAATGGTGATGATGATGAGGATGATGATGAGGATGGTAATAATGGTGGTGATGGTTATGATGATGAGGATGAGGATGGTAATCATGGTGATGATGAGGATGGTGATAATGGTGATGATGGTCATGATGATGATGAGGATGGTAATAATGGTGGTGATGGTTATGATGATGATGATGATGAGGATGGTAATAATGGTGATGATGGTCATGATGATGATGATGATGGTAATAATGGTGATGATGGTCATGATGATGATGATGAGGATGGTAATAATGGTGATGATGGTCATGATGATGATGATGAGGATGTAATAATGGTGATGATGGTCATGATGATGAGGATGGTAATAATGGTAATAATGGTGATGATGGTTATGATGATGGTCATGATGAGGATGAGGATGGTAATAATGGTGATGATGGTTATGATGATGGTCATGATGATGATGATGAGGATGGTAATAATGGTGATGATGGTTATGATGATGGTCATGATGAGGATGAGGATGGTAATAATGGTGATGATGGTTATGATGATGGTCATGATGATGGTGATGAGGATGGTAATAATGGTGATGATGGTTATGATGATGGTCATGATGAGGATGAGGATGGTAATAATTGTGATGATGGTTATGATGATGAGGATGGTAATAATGGTGATGATGGTGATGATGAGGATGGTAATAATGGTGATGATGGTTATGATGATGAGGATGGTAATAATGGTGATGATGAGGATGAGGATGGTAATAATGGTGATGATGGTTATGATGATGAGGATGGTAATAATGGTGATGATGAGGATGAGGATGGTAATAATGGTGATGATGGTTATGATGATGAGGATGGTAATAATGGTGATGATGAGGATGAGGATGGTAATAATGGTGATGATGGTTATGATGATGAGGATGGTAATAATGGTGATGATGAGGATGAGGATGGTAATAATGGTGATGATGGTTATGATGATGGTGATGATGATGATCACTCTTTCAGTCATAAATCAAAGACGACCAGCTGGCTGGATCCTCGAACTCAGAGCAAAGAGACGAGTCCGTCTACAGAACGTGAGTTTAATTGATTAATTGATTAATTGATTATCGGTCAGCTCTGTCTGCTTGATAGTTAACTGTCATTGGTTTGTTTAGATAACTTGAACTCAGTATTTTCTATTTGTACTTATTTATTTTGATTTGTTTCATTGTATTTATGCAAGTATTTATTTATGTCATTTCTTTTGAATTGGATTATTTTAAGTCTCGTTTACTTTAAGTGTTTGTTCTTTAATCATTCTTTAAATATTATTTGAGCTCTGAATGAGAAAACTAAACATTTTATTTACTTTCTGTTTGAATTGACTTATTTTGACATTCTCTGCCAGCAGGAGGCAACAAAGACTCACAATTTAACATCCTGTTAGCTTCTACTTCATTCTACTGCTATAATACATTCATCATGTAATACTGATTATAAACATTGTTAATATCATCATTATTTTTATTATTATTCACTTTCAGTACAATCTTCCTCTTGATGATGTAATCAGTTTTTCTAAAACACTGGAGGAATATAAAGAAGTACATCACTCAAATACTGTCCTGAAGTATCATTTTAAAGTCATTTACTTTGAGTATTTGAATTGTATTTTATACTTCTATTCCATGACATGAATTGAACAGTTTTAGTTTCGAGGTACTTTACAGATTTAGATTTTACAAACAGAAATATAAATGTGTCTGAAGTGGATGAACCAGGTGGCTCTTCAGCTGAAGTGAAAGCTCTTAATGTTGGAGGTGTGTTTGAAGGACGTGGCTGTTTACCAGCCTCTAATGTAGGACTCGGACCAGCTGCATTATGGGAAATGTAGGATCCAGTGCTTCAGGATGTCTGTGTCTCAGTCCCAGAGTTCACGGAGCAGCCCGCTCAGCTGAAGGGTTACTCCATCCACACCCGGCTCTCCAAAGGCCCTCGAGGCTTCGGCTTCAACATCGTGGGAGGCAGTCGACCCAGAGAGTTCCTGCAGGTGTACAGTGTCACACCTGGAGGACCGCCTGCACTAACCACAGGTACTGGGACTGGTTATACTACTGCTGGTACTAGTGCTACTACTACTACTGTGACTACTGAGTACTGACATAACTTAAACAGACCCAGAGAGTTCCTGCAGGTGTACAGTGTCACACCTGGAGGACCACCAGCTCTAAACACAGATACTGAGGTTTCTATTGAGAAACAATAATTAGGGCCCGAGCCCTAATTTTTTGACCGTTTCAAGGAGTCATACTTTAACGAACTCCTCCCAGAGATTTGACCCGATTGACTTCAGATTCGGCGAGTCTGCTCTTGAGACCTTGGCAGTGAAACGTTACTCAAAGATCAAAAAGTTATCGAACTATGTGTCCGTGGCGTGGCGGCAAAAAATAGCATTCGCCATGAAACAGGAAGTTGTTGTAACTCGGCCGTACATTGTCGAATCTGCTCCAAATCTCTCATATGTCATAACATCCTGACCCGGAACACATCTATATGATAATTTAGACTCATAGTGATAGCGCCACCTAGTGGCAACCGGAAGTTGTACGCTGTGTACTTTGACATCCTGCTCCTCACAGATTAATCAGATCCCTCTCAAATGTTGTCAAACAAGCCTTAAGACCTTGATAATGCTTCATTGTGAAGATTGTAAGAAGTTACTGAAGGGCGGCGACGTGGCGGCTCGGCGAATTTCGATCCTTCGCCATGAACGAATAAACTGATGTATCTCGACTCCACATCATCAGATCTTTACCAGATTTCACATGTTTGATTAGACTCCAGGCCTGAAGACATCCGCAGGCCAATTTTGAATCATAGTCATAGCGCCACCTACTGGTAACAGGAAGTTAAAGTCTTTATACTTTGGCTTGTTTCTCTTAGTAGGTAAATCAGATCAACATCAAATTAGTTCCACACAAATATAACAACTTCATAATGCCAGATCATGAAGCTTTTTTTTCCGAAGGAAATTGCGCAACTCTAACGCTAGCAGCCTCGTGGGGAGGGGAGGGGGGAGCTGCTCTCATGTGATTGGTTGACAATTGGAATGTTGAAAAAACGCATTTGTGAATCCAGCCACGTCAGGAGTCTCAAAAAACCCACAAATAAATGCAGTGCGATCCACAAATAAATACAAATGCAGGAATATATTTGTGATTTTTTTTACATTTATATAAATCGTAATTTATTTGTGTGCATTGGAATGTATTTGTGAATCGTTCTGCGTGCATTTGTAAATCGAATATATTTGTGAATTGTTCTGTGCACATTTGCAATTATTGAGACTGATCTGACCCCATATTAACGAGGGTGATTAATGACACCTGTGATTGACAGGTGGGTCCAGCCAGGTGTGAACACATTCCTCCCTCTCTGGAGGATTATGGTGCTGTCTGTGAAAAATAAAGAGCTGAGAACCAACAACACAATCTCATGAGCTACACAACTAATGCACGCACACACACACACTCTTTAATCTGTCCAACACACAGTCTCCTTTCTCTCCCACACTGTCAGACCTGCTCACGTGCACTGAGGATAAATAGTCAGGAATGTAAAACACACACACACACACACACACACACACCTCCTGGGAATGAGAGCAGAGAGTTTCAACAGGCAGCATAAAACTCCTGAACACCAAATGCTGTTCAGCTGCAGAGCAAAAAGGATTTTGTCCACATGAATAAAGTCCCTTATTTAACTTATTATTTTAGAAGCTGCAGAACAAACATCTTTACATCCTGCAGCTTTAGGAAACACCTAAAACCTACAGATACACTGTCAGGGACCTTATGAAGTAAAGACCACATTGTGAAGTTTGTCAGGGTTTGGAACGTAGTTTAGCATCAGCAAAGTCTGGTCCGACACCACATTACAGGTCTATCTCGCTCTCTCGTGGGTCAGATTAAGACCCAATAAGCAGTAGACTGACTGTGTCTTCCTGGTCTGTGGTCCCTCCAGCGGACATCCTGGTCCACATCAACGACAGCTGTGTGCTGGGTCGCTCTCACAAAGAGGTGGTGGAGATGCTGAAGTCTGTGTCGATGGGTCAGAGTGTGGACGTGGTGCTGAGGAGAGGATACCCGATGCTCTACAACCCGGATGGATGTCCCAAACAGAGTCTGGAGCCGGTGCGGTAGATGTGGTGACTTCTACAACAGTGACCCTGTGTTAATCGCCAACCTTGTATCTGACTTCTGAACCTCTTCACCAGCCACAGACTCCCAGTGAGCCGCCTAACCCCCCCGACCTGAACCGCGGGCCGACACACCTCACCTATCGTCGAACGCTGGACGCCAACGGCAGCACGCCAGGTCAGTAACATGGTCACTAATATCTTTATCATTCGACAACACAAGAAAAAAAAATCCAATAAAATCCATCACATATCTAATAAGTAATAACTCTGAAATCTAGGGTCGAGGCAAACCCCGCCCTGCTACGCTGCTCAGCCAATGATGAACGGGCTGACGGGCCCGCTGACGCCCACTTCCTCTTCTGACCCCCCATCGGGTCCACCACCACCCCCGGAGAGGACAGCAGCCATCCATCACAGTGACTCTGACGGCAGCCTGTCGAACGCTGGAACACGCAGGTGAGATGGAGCTTTCGGCATTAGCATTGTTAGCATTAGCAGTGTCAGCTGCAGTAAGTGGATTTTTGCAAAGAAGGCCGTTCTACCACTCACAGACCTGACCTGTGAGTCACACTCACAGCTTCAATGCAGATGACCGATCACTGGTTGGATGTGATAGTTGTTCAACGGACGGTTGTGTTCTGGTGTCCCTCAGGGAAGCTGTCTGGAACCACGACTTTTCTTTATTGCAACTAGTCATATTTAGCTCTACCCAATCAGAAGCTGTGCTACAGGTTGTCAGGAGAGGTTATGTCCAGGTGTGGAACTCAGGCATCATCAGTAGTAATTGACATAAGTGTTTGTGATGCTCTTGAAATGAACATTTCATTTGGATAAAACATCGGTTTTCTTCTTCCCCCCCCGTCGCTCGCAGGTCTTCTCTGATTCGCTACAACAGCAGCACCCTCCCCGCCTTCTCCTCTTCCTCCCTCCAACATCAGAGCTCCAGGTCTTCAGAGAGTGACCTGTCTACGTCGACGCTCCCCATCAGCTCCTCATCCTCCCACGCTCTGTCCAAACTGCCCGTCTCTCAGCCAGAGACGGGCCTCCTGCAAAACTCCACCAGCCCCACCGCCGCTAACAAACCCTCCTCCTCCCCTCCCGGTGCTCCTGTGCAGCGCCCACCGATTCCCCAGACGTCCCTCGCCCTGACCCCGCCCAGAGACGTGCCATCCTGCGGCTTTAATGGCTGTCCAGCCAATCACCAAACACCCTCCCCAGGCTCCAGAGGGAACCCAGGGCTGGTGCTCGCCCACGGCGCAGCGGGGTCGCCCGGGTCAGCTCCCTCTGGAGAGCTCGTACCGGTGGCCCTCAGGCGCAGTGAGAGCGGCGGACTGGGGTTCAGCTTAATGGCGGCGGGTCAAGGTGGTCAGCTGGCGGTGGTGAGGCGGGTCTGGGATCGAAGGCACTGCCCCTCGCTGCAGACTGGGGACGCCATAGTGAAGATCAACGGAGCAGACGTGCAGAGCCTCAGCTTCTCTCAGGTAAAAGGTCAACGTAGTCTCACAATACTCCACTCTCATTGGTTGTCCAGAGACTCACAGACTGTCGCCATGAAGTCACTCCGAAGGCCTCAGTAGGTTTCTGACAAACAAGGAGATACTAGTGGTTCAACCAGATCTGAGGTTGGGCCGCTTCCTCCCTGGTTCTCCATGACAACAGCATCTATTTAGTCTTTCAGAGACTGTGTCTCCTGGTCTGTGGTCCTCCAGTGGACGTTGTAGTCCTGGTGTTTTGGGTCCTTCTCTTAAAGAGATGCTGAAGTTTGGTGACAAGTTGAACCTCTCTAAACCTCCCTGGGTCTTGGAGGGTGATGCCAGGATGTTCTATGGCTCGTTTATCAGGCGTCTGTTGTTAAAAGATCAGACGCCAGGAGACATCTGTTCCTGAGCTGGTTTCTGGAGACAACTCACTCTTATCCCACGATGGAAAAATCTACTGGAACAGGTTTTAGCGTTGGGGGGTACCTCTGCATATCAGTTTCCGTACATAACCATTGGTAAATTTCTGTCCTCAGGTCCAGAGAGTCCTGCAAGAACACACCAAACAGGGAGAGGTGGTACTCCTGGTCTACAGAGGAGGTACGTGAAGTGTGAACCAATGAAATCTTGAGTCGCGTTACAGGTGAACCGACGATCACGATGAATACCTTTGTCCGTCCGACAGGTCCCGTGTCTTCCCCAGTTGTCACCCCAAACCTCTACAAGCCCCTCCCCTCCCCACACGGCCTGGCCACGCCCTCTTCCTCCCACACCCCAACTTCAGCAGACTTGCCTTCCCCGTCCACGGGTGCCTTAGTGGGGGGCGTCCCCCCACTCAATCAGGCTGGTTTGGTCCTGGAAAGTCCCCAGGAGGGGCACCTACCAGCCCCAGGGACCCACCAAGGTAACTGCCCCGATCGAGTCCTCGTCCCTCCTTGTCCTCCTGTTTCCATCAGTCTGACTCCTCCTTGTTTTTCCAGGAGCCCCTCCTGCCCAGACTCCAAACGGGCCCCCGGCCTCTGCCTTTATCCAGAGCACCAGCTTCCTGGACTCCGTTCCCGTGACGCTGACCTTAGAGCCACGTGATCTGCTGGGAGTAGAGGAGAGCGCTGGTGGGCCTCCCCCCATCAGAGGGGGAGGAGCACTGGGAGCAATAGCCAAGGACGGAAGAGGAGGAGTAAAGACGGTGGAGGTGGATCTAAGGAGACGGGCGGGAGAAGGTTTTGGATTCGTCATCGCCTCTCAGGAAGTCACCAATGGGGGTGAGTCCCAGTGAATCTCTTTTTATTCAAACACTGTGTGAACGCTGAACTAAACGTGTTCTAGGACAGTGTGGTGATGCTGGAGAAAATGACGATTATCAGGTAACATCTAAAAAACACATCAGAGATGCTAAAAAGAGTAACTCCCACTGATTCCAACAGTATTAGTACAACATCTGTGTGTTAAGACTCTGGAGTACTACTTTAGAGTCAAAAGACTTCAGTTAAGTTGAAAAGACTAAGTATGTGAGGACTTCAACTCGTCCTGCACAGACCTGAACAGGTGGAAGACCTGGGTGGTTGGTCTGGTTCTGGTATCCTTCTAACTCCTGTTGTATTTTGGGGAGAGATTTCAAATAGCATCTGAAAGATCTCAAAGTATTTAGAGGTGTTGAAACACAGTCAAAGCTCCCGATTTGAAAGTCTGGTGAGAGTCTGAGTTAGGGCACTCCCTTCGGTTGATTAGGGAGACCACACGCTACGGCTGGTTAGGGCTGGGCGGTATACCGGTTTCAATTTCCCGTATGATATGAATTTTTCAAATACCGTCTTACAGCCGAGAAAACTTCTGTCGCTCTTCAACAGGCAGCAAAATATATTGTTCGCCGCTGGGAATGCTGCTACTTCTTCTTCCTCTAGTTTTACGGCGGTTGGCATCCATCTTATTGGTGCATTACTGCCACCTACTGCTCCGGAGTGTGGATCAGACAGCAGACTGTGAGCGCTGCGGTCTGAGCTAGTTGTCTAGAGCAGTGGTTCTCAACTGGTCTGGCTGCGGGACCCACCATCACCCCTTAATGACAAGACGCGACCCACGACCCAAATTATATATATAATTCAATATCTATATTCAAGAAGTCTAGTAGTAGTAGTAACGTCTGTGTAGTAAACAACTGTCAAATCAAATAAAGAAAGTACACATCAATTATATTTTAACAAATATTATTCTCGTTTTTCATATTGAACTGGATGGATTAGAAATACATGAATAAATGTTCTTCTCATTTCAAGTAAAATAACGGCTGGATTAAAAAATAAATTTCGTAACGAAATTACTGAATTGTCCTGCAGCTTTAAATTCAGTCCATTCAGGATGAAGTGAAAAGGCCACAATATTATATTTTTCTCATCTTCTAAAAAGAGAATTTAGTGTTGGAAGAATTCACCTCTATGACTCTGGTATCTCTGGACATTCTTCTCTTTTGAAATCGTCCTGTGATTTGACTTTCACAGCGCAACAGTCCTGCTCTGCTGACATGTCCTTGTCTCCCCTGTGTCACGGTGTGGGTGCATCTCACTGCAGTCAGGAGACGTATCAGAATACCCTTATTTTATCGGTTAAACTGCATCACGTGCCGTGATTTACAACGCATTGGTCGGTGTTTTTCCTGCACAGCTGAACAAAGTGGCGTAAATGCTGGAAAGGAGCGTGAATAACTCCGCTGCATGAAGCAAAGGCCTCTGAAAACGGGTCCGCGACGAACCACCAGTTGAGCCTCACTGGTCTGCAGGATGGTGACGAGCGGTGAACAGCTGTTTGTGTGGCGTGTCTTCCGTCTCTTCCCGTTTCCTTCGCCTACATTCCCCTGGGTCCTAAGCCCCTCCCTGTACAGCTTGTTATCACCCTCTTTGCACCAACGTACATTTATAACAAACACCACGCATATTATGGTAATCAGCGTGATTATGTGTAAACTCTATCGGTGCATCTCCGGTCTGTCTGTGTTCCTCCTGCATCGCTCTGTTCTGTTCTTTAATGGAACGTTATGGAGGACGGAGCCTCTCAGCTGCTAGCAGACTGTTGTGCGAGCAGGCTCGCTCGCGAACTGTACCCAGCATGCAGTTCGGCGGTGAAATTTTATAAATATACAATTATTAGTGTTACAAATTGTTTGTGTGTCACAGACTGTTGTGTGCTGTGGTGTTTCTCTGTTACAGAGCGGTAGTTGTGGGTTGTTCATTGTTGTTATAAAGTTCTGACCATGACTAGAGTTCCCTCTCAACATATAAGAGAACTAGCGCTGCCAGCAGCAAAGAACACATTCAGCTGCCTGTTGAAAGCAGACAGCAGTTGTTCCGGCTATGCACCGGTATAATGGTGTGTGAAGAATTCATATCATACCGGAAATAAAAACCGGTATCCTGCCCAGCCCTCGTCTTTATTATACTTTGGGCAATTTTGTACCAATATCTGACGGGCCGTAGTTTGCCCATGCCTGGTCTAGACTGTATTGAGAGGGAACCCTAGTCATGGTCATAACAACAATTAACAACTAACACTCTTTAACAGAGTAAAACACCACGACACAACAGTTTGCGACACAAACAATTTGTAGCACTAATAATTGTACATTTATAAAATTTCACTGCCGAACTGCATGCTGGGTAAAGCTAGCTAACAACAGTCTGCTAACAGCTGAGAGGCTCTGTGGCTCCAGTAACGTTACATTAAAGAACAGAAGAGAGCGATGCAGGATGAACACAGACTGAACAACAAACGGTATTTATGTCAGACACATATGCAACGCTGATTACCGTAATATGTGTGGTATTTGTTATAAATGTACGTTGGTACATAGAGGGTGATAAGAAGCTGTACTTGGAGGGGCTTAGGACCCAGGGGAATGTAGGTGAAGGAAACAGGAAGCGACGGAACGGAAGACATGCCACACAAACAGCTGTTCACCGCTCGCTGGCCGGTTCTTTTCGGCGTTAATTAATTAATGCTTTAACTCGGAAAAAAAATACACCGTGAAATACTGTGAAACCGCCAGAATCTTACAAAATACCGTGATATGCATTTTTGGTCATACCGCCCAGCCAGCCCTACTCTGAGTGGATTAAAAGGTAGTTTAGAAGACAGGACTTCCTTCTGGGACCCTTTCAGAACCTGCATGAAGAGAGATGGAGTCCCTGTTTAGATTTCAGTCTCTGAATACCACTTTGAGGCATTACTATGAGCGTGTATCCGTTGTTGGTTTAGTGTTCAGACGGGGGATGGGACACATCATACAGTTGTGATGAACTGTGCAGCTGAGCTTCTGAGTTTGTTCCACTGATTAAACTGCGTTCAGCTGGAAGGAACGACCTGATTTACAGCTCAGTCTAAGAGGCCTCAAATGCATCGCCTCCTCTGAAACACGAACAATAATCTCTTCTGTTAGTGTGTGTGTGTGTGTGTGTGTGTGTTTTATCTGCTCTGGTGGCCACGCCCCCTACCTCCCCAGCTGTCTCTCTTTTGCCTGCTGCTCATACTCATACACTCTCGCTCGTCCGCTTCCAGAGGAAAGACAGACAGAGAGAGACACAGACAGACAGAGACAGACAGACAGACAGAGACTCTTGTATTTGCTTGTTTCTGGTCATGTTGGAGCGACTGCAGTCGGCTCTGAAAAGTGTGAAGGACTCCAAATGTAAGTCGCTGTGTGTGTGTGTGTGTGTGTGTGCGCTGGGTTTCTGCTCTAGTTAATGTTGTATAGATGGGTAGGTTTGTATGAGTCGGTGAGCGTGATGTTTCCTCCTCTCCGTACCGGCTGTGAAGTAATCTCTCCATTTCAGGGATTTGGAAATATGCTGCGTTTCTTTTCTTGCCCGGGTTCACGTTGTTCCACTGATGGACAGTTGGTGGCGATAACAAGCCAAATAATGTTGGCGACAAAGACAGTGAAGAAGACAACGATTTTTCATGTTCAACACATTTGTTGGACAGAGTTTCTTCATGGAGCTTTAAAACACGATCTGATATCCTCTTCATGATGACAGACATTGCCTACATTACCCACATTGCACCTCTTCCTCTGAGAGTAGATTGGGATGCTGAATGCTGCTTATGTAGCCTGAAGCAGAGATGAACAGTGAGATACAAAATGGTGAGGACAGATCACATCTATCTCAGACTTTACACTCCTTTAAACATCTGGAGACACTCGAGACTTTACACTCCTTTAAACATCTGGAGACACTCGAGACTTTACACTCCTTTAAACATCTGGAGACACTCGAGACTTTACACTCCTTTAAACATCTGGAGACACTCGAGACTTTCCCTTTCTAAACTGTAGTATTTATACTGTTGTTGAAGTAAAAGTGTACTTCTTCCCCACTGACTAGGACCGTAGTACACAGTACAGTTTCTTTAGTTTGTAAAGTAATTTCTTCCTCCTCCTCCTCTCAGGAATGTCTGCATACTTTCTCCTCAAAGAAACTGTCGTATGTCGTAATGTTGTATTGAGGAGCGTTTCACTGTGTCTGTCAATGGATTCTCATATTGACTCAGGTTCAGGGTTAGAGGAGCAGTCTACAGCATTTCTGTACATTAAAACACAGGAACACGGTTCACTGATTAAGCAAATTATATATATCGATCTATATATATATATATATATATATATATATATAGATATAGATATAGATATATATATATATATAGATCGATATAGTCTGATCCGTCGGCCCTCCGACGGCGCGGCTCTGTGCAATCAATTGTCTCCGTAGCAGAGAATTTCTTTGGCTCGTAACCGGCATGAATCGACTTAAAGAATCCGTTTCCTCACTTCTGCAGGGACATTGTCAGAAACATCAGCTGACATGTAGAGGAAGAACAACATCATAATCATGTTCCTCTTGGACTTGGATTATTTTTTTAATTCCTCTCATAATATTAATAATAACAACTTTATTTGTAGAGAACCTTTAAAAACAGAGTTCACAGACAAAGCATAACAACAGCATATGATGACAATCAACTAATAAATAAATAAAAATAAAATAATTTGATATAATAATTTAGTAAAATCAACAAATAGATTAAACAAAAAACTAAATTAAAACAAAACAATAAAACAGTAGAGCGACGACATCACATGAAAGCCGATCTGTAAACATGTGTTTTAGGAGAGAGAACATGTAGCTTCTGTCTGGAAAACATCAAACTCTGCAGCGTCATGTTGTTCAACTCTTTTCTTATCAGCTCACATTCCTCCACAGTTTATACACACACACACACACACACTTTGACTCTCTGATGTGTGACAGCAGCTTCTTTCCTGTTTCAGTCCATTCTTCATGAATCCTGTTTACTTCACCGTTTGTTTGAGTCTCTGATCTAAACCAAGAAAAACTAACAGACGCTCCTTTTTATAAATCCTCCAAACAATGGTCGCTTTTCCTTTTGTTTCACTTCATTTCTGTGAAAATCAGCTTTCAGAAACTTGGATCTGCAGTAGGGAGAGTCAGTGTGACGACTTTATGTCTCTTTAATGAGGTTCTGTATTCATATTTATTCGAGGAGAGGACCCGGTGCTGAAGTTCAGCAGCAGCTTTAATATAATCTCAGAGTTGTATTAATAGGAGTGTTTAGTCTCTCTCTCACAGAGTCAGTCTGTCTGTCTGTGTGTGTAAGGAACCAACTCCCACAAATGGATTATTTCCCTCCATTTAGCGATGAAACTGAGTTCACAGCAGGAAGGAGCTGCATTTGACTGGTTCTAAAGAGGTTCTAAAACACTAACTGAAGCACAGAGAACGTCCTAATGACCAGTTCAAGTGTTTATTATCTGGAACTCTTATCAGCAGGACAAAATCATTTCCATTTTCTTTCTGTACAAAACCACTCGGAACTGTACAACAAAACCACTCTTAACTTTACAACAAAACCACTCGTAACTTTACAACAAAACCACTCGTAACTTTACAACAAAACCACTCGTAACTTTACAACAAAACCACCCGTAACTTTACAACAAAACCACCCGTAACTTTACAACAAAACCACTCGTAACTTTACAACAAAACCACTCGTAACTTTACAACAAAACCACTCGTAACTTTACAACAAAACCACTCGTAACTTTACAACAAAACCACTCGTAACTTTACAACAAAACCACTCGTAACTTTACAACAAAACCACTCGTAACTTTACAACAAAACCACTCGTAACTTTACAACAAAACCACTCGTAACTTTACAACAAAACCACTCGCAACTTTACAACAAAACCACTCGTAACTTTACAAATTTAACCACTCGTAACTTTACAACAAAACCACTCGTAACTTTACAACACAAACACTCTTAACTTTACAACAAAACCACTCGTAACTTTACAACAAAACCACTCGTAACTTTACAACACAAACACTCGTAACTTTACAACACAAACACTCGTAACTTTACTACAACAAACACTCGTAACTTTACAGCAAAAATACTCGTAACTTTGGGGTTATTAAGACTTGTTTAAAACATGTATTTTGCTTTTAAATGGTTTTAAATTACAAATGAATTCAATAAAAAAACAGCCAAAATCATAACTTTTCCAGAAAGCTGTGTGAAACACATCACATGCTCAATAGAGAACACATCAACAGCTTCATATCTGCATCAGGTAACCAAAGATAGAAAAGACCGGAGTCCGACAACAAAACACACAAATTCTCATGTCAATGATGATGTCACGGTGACACGATGGAATACAACTCACGTCAATCAAGTATTTCTCAAATCAAACGAGTCTATAATGAGTGTTTCTGACCACAGCTTGTTTTGTTTTCAAAAGCATCTACCAGCCCAACTTCATCAAACTTCATCAAACTGGGGGAAACCAGTCCGATCTGGCAACACTGCACTCAAGAGCTCAGAATCCACCACCACATCATGAGATCAAATCCTCTTACCTTCCTCCGCTGATAAGAGGCCATCCAGCGTGAAACATGCCAACGAAAAAACTCCTCGTTAGTCCAAACCAATAATCATCAGTCAGCGTTGATTTATGGAAATCAGATTGTGAAACACTAAACCAGTGGATCCTCTTCAGTCTGTTGCTGGTTGATAAACAAATATTCACCCGAAACACAGACTTTAATCAGCACCATTAATATCAGTTGTGCGTGCTGGTCTTAAAGGGCCGGCGCTCCAAATGAGACCTAACACAGTGCTTCACGAGAGACATGCTTCATAGATTCTCTTTTTGTCTGAGGCTGCAAGATACAAACCTGAAGCACGAATAGAACAGTTCACTGAGTCCTGAAAGATATTTTACTGTCGGAAAATCCCAAAACATTGAGGCTGATTTGTATTTTGCACAGAAAGGTTGCAGCTCACTGGTTGTCAAACTTGGGCTGCGGTCCAACAGTCTTCTCTGCTGAGGGACAGGTCTCGATAAGAGCTGGTGAAAAAGGCTTTATTCACTCTCACTTCTGCATCTCCAGTCAGCTCAAATACCAAAAGATAATATTACAGTAAAGTGACTGTAATGTAATGTAAAGCTCTTACTTTGGTAGTTTTATCATCAGTATATAATACTGCCCCTCAGCTGTTATTACACTAACCCTTCTGTTCATTTACAGCCCCCTCCTCCCTGATGTCTCATCGCTTCGTGACGGTGCGTCGTGGCAGCCCGGCGGCTCGTAGCGGTCAGATCCAACCTGGAGACCAGCTGGAGGCCGTGGAGGGTCGAGGGGTCGGAGGTCTGAAGCACAGAGAACTGACCCAGATCCTGAGGAGGGCCGGGAACTCACTGAGGCTGAGAGTCACCACACACCGTACGCACACACACACACACCGTACGTACACACACACACACACCGTACGTACACACACACACACCGTACGTACACACACACACACCGTACGTACACACACACACACACCGTACGCACACACCGTACGTACACACACACACACACCGTACGTACACACACACACCGTACGCACACACCGTACGCACACACACACACACACCGTACGTACACACACACACACCGTACGTACACACACACACACCGTACGTACACACACACACCGTACGCACACACACACACACACCGTACGTACACACACACACACACACCGTACGTACACACACACACACACACACCGTACGCACACACACACACACACACACACACCGTACGTACACACACACACCGTACGCACACACACACACACACCGTACGTACACACACCGTACGCACACACACACACACACATACACCGTACACACACACACACACACCGTACACACACACACACACCGTACGTACACACACACACACAAACCGTACGTACACACACACAGACCGTACGTACACACACACACACACCGTACGTACACACACACACACACCGTACGCACACACACACACACACACACCGTACGTACACACACACACACACACACACACACTGTACGTACACACACCGTACGCACACACACACACACACACACCGTACGTACACACACACACACACACACACACACACACACACACCGTACGTACACACACACACACACACACACTGTACGTACACACACCGTACGCACACACACACACACACACACCGTACGTACACACACACACACACACACACACACACACCGTACGCACACACACAGTCACACCGTACGTACACACACACACACACCATACGCACACACACACCGTACGCACACACACACATACACCGCACATACACACACACACACACACTGCACGTACACACACACACCGCACGTACACACACACACACACCGCACGTACACACACACACACACACACCGTACGCACACAAACGCTGTACGTACACACACAGCGTACGTACACACACATACCCTACGTACACACACACTAATATTAATTGTATTGTTGATGAACTGGCCCTTTAACAAGGTTGTCTCTCCTCAGACTCCTCCTCTCTGTTGGGGGGGGCAGAGCTGGACATCGACGGCCGAGTGATGAAAGGATCCAGAGGGAGGTCAACGGTCAGTGTAGTACAAGTACACGCTTGAGTAGTAGTATCAGTACACACTTTAGTACTAGTATCAGTACACACTTGAGTACTAGTACCAGTACACACTTTAGTACAAGTATCAGTACACACTTTGGTACTAGTACCAGTACACACGTGAGTACTTGTATCAGTACACACTTGAGTACTAGTACACAGTACACACTTTAGTACGAGTATCAGGACACACTTTAGTACTAGTACCAGTACACACTTGAGTACTAGTATCAGTACACACTTTAGTATTAGTACACAGTACACACTTTAGTGCTAGTATCAGTACACACTTTAGTACTAGTACCAGTACACACTTGAGTACTAGTATCAGTACACACTTTAGTACTGGTACACAGTACACACTTTAGTACTAGTATCAGTACACACTTTGGTACTAGTACCAGTACACACTTTGGTACTAGTACCAGTACACACGTGAGTACTTGTATCAGTACACACTTGAGTACTAGTACCAGTACACACTTTGGTACTAGTACCAGTACACACGTGAGTACTTGTATCAGTACACACTTGAGTACTAGTATCAGTACACAGTAGTAGTTGTGATGTTTGAATCGTCAGTATTAACTGTAGTAGCAGTAACAGTACTGATAGTCGTAGTAGTACTTAGTAGTACTTGTATATTTAAAAGATGCAGGTTCCAGTGTGAACTCATAAACTACTGTGAAGGAGAACTAACAAAATATTCTGAGATAAATAAAAGTACAATTTGAAAACGTTGTTGATGTTAAATGATGAAGATGATGAAGAAGAGCTGAAGTTTAATGTTTCAACATGAACAACTTTTGTTACAACATCAGGAAATATAACACATGTTGTGTTTGAAATACATCGAAACATATTGTCTCAAAACACTTTGTTGACTTCATTATCATTTTTACAATTCTTTCTTGTAATTACTTTAACCTGTTGTTCTATAGAATTGTGACTTTGTTCTCTATAAATTGTTTCATATATATTTTCCTGACACTGACTCAAATACTGTGAGATAAGAAGTAGTACTAGTACAAGTGGTGATAACACTTAGTCCTACTAGTACTCACACTAGTATCAGCAGTACTTTGTTGTCTGTCTGTCAGGAGGAGACCAGGTTCTACAACGTGGATCTGGAACGAGGTCCTACAGGGTTCGGGTTCTCTCTGAGGGGGGGCAGCGAGTACAACATGGGGCTCTATGTCCTGGGACTGATGGAGGGGGGGCCGGCCCAGCGCAGCAACAAGATACAGGTACACTCACTTCCTGCAGCTGTTTCACATTAAAAGCCAGAATCGGTTCTCTTCTCTGGAAGGCTTTTACTGTGGTCTACAGGAAGTCTTTTTGTTTGGTCGAGTGAGACCTGAACGGTCCAGTCCTCCATGAGAACCAGCAGCCTGCAGGAGGCGACCAGGACCTCCCACACCAACAGGTTCTATTATCAGTATACTGTCATCCAGCTCTTATCTTGGTAGTTTTATCATTAATATACTATCAATCCAGCTCTTATTTTGGTAGTTTTATCATCAGTATACTATCATTTAGCTCTTATTTTGTAGTTTTATCATCAGTATACTACCATCCAGCTCTTATTTTGGTAGTTTTATCATCAGTATACTATCATCCAGCTCTTATTTTGCTAGTTTTATCATCAGTATACCATCATCCAGCTCTTATTTTGCTAGTTTTATCATCAATATACTATCATCCAGCTCTTGTTTTGGTAGTTGTATCATCAGTACACCATCATTCAGCTCTTATTTGTAGTTTTATCATCAGTATACTATCATCCAGCTCTTATTTTGGTAGTTTTATCATTAATATACTATCATCCAGCTCTTATTTTGGTAGTTTTATCATCAGTATACTATCATTCAGCTCTTATTTTGTAGTTTTATCATCAGTATATGGTCATCCAGCTCTTATTTTGGTACTTTTAGCATCAGTATACTATCATTCAGCTCTTATTTTGGTAGTTTTATCATCAGTATACTGTCACCAAACTCTTATTTAAAGTAACAACCCTTCTCAATGGTTGATTGATTTGGTGGAAAGTATTAAAATAAACTTTCTGCTGAAAATGCATTTTCTGCTGAAAATGCGTTGGGATGCTGAAAGCTGAAATTGATTGCACAAACATTGCTTTGAAAGTACAGAAATGGGAGACTACCCGTCTGAATGATGTTGAAGCCTGAAAACATTTAAACTGCACTGCTTAAAACCCTTCGAGTTGAAATGTCTCACTATGGTGTCTGTAGCTGAAAGTATGAGGAAGAAGAAGGCTTTGAAAGTTGAAGAAGTTTAACAGGATTTGAAGATTTTCTCCATAGAGATCCCATTCAAAAGAAAATTGCAAAAAGCTTAATAATTCAAAAAAGTTTAAGGATTACAAATATGAAATCATTTCACCCCTCTCCTGAAAGAGCTGAACATTTTGATATTCGAACAGTTTCTGTGGCTTAAAACATATTCAGCAGTGGTGATATTTGTAGTAGTAGTACTATAAGTTGTAGTTGTAGTCGAAGTATTGTTAGTAGTAGAAGTAGTATTAGTAGTATAAGTATTAGTAGCATTAGAAGATGTAGTATAAGTAGTAGTATCAATAGTCGTAGTAATAGCTGTAGTTCAATCAGGAGAGACTGGTTTTATAATTTAACAATGATTTATTATACATGCGTCACATATGAAAAGTGCAAAGTCTTTGGTGTTTGGACTCCATCCTGAAGTCCTGTCACCGAGGGTAGGGATCCTGAGGTCCAACAGGCCTGATCCCCCAAAATAAATATTTATATGAATAAATAAATACCTAACCTACTGCTGTGGTGAATATCCTAAGAAAATAGAAAATGAGTCCTGAGAGCAATGTAAGAGTAGAACGTGAACAAGTAGACGTTAGACCCGAGGTAAAAGTTCCAGTTAGTCAAAGCAAAGGACAGAGGAATGTCACGGTGGACTGCAGACGAGGATAGGTTGGGTCATGTTAGACTGCAGACAAGGATAGGTTGGGTCATGTTAGACCGCAGACAAGGATAAGTTGGGTCATGTTAGACCGCAGACAAGGATAAGTTGGGTCATGTTAGACTGCAGACAAGGATAGGTTGGGTCATGTTAGACCGCAGCGTAGGATAGGTTGGGTCATGTTAGAACGCAGCGTAGGATAGGTTGGGTCATGTTAGACCGCAGCGTAGGATAGGTTGGGTCATGTTAGAACGCAGCGTAGGATAGGTTGGGTCATGTTAGACCGCAGACAAGGATAGGTTGGGTCATGTTAGACCGCAGACAAGGATAGGTTGGGTCATGTTAGACCGCAGACAAGGATAGGTTGGGTCATGTTAGACTGCAGACAAGGATAGGTTGGGTCATGTTAGACCGCAGACAAGGATAGGTTGGGTCATGTTAGACCGCAGACAAGGATAGGTTGGGTCATGTTAGACTGCAGACAAGGATAAGTTGGGTCATGTTAGACCGCAGACAAGGATAGGTTGGGTCATGTTAGACCACAGCGTAGGATAGGTTGGGTCATGTTAGACCGCAGACAAGGATAGGTTGGGTCATGTTAGACTGCAGACAAGGATAAGTTGGGTCATGTTAGACTGCAGACAAGGATAGGTTGGGTCATGTTAGACCGCAGACAAGGATAGGTTGGGTCATGTTAGACCGCAGCGTAGGATAGGTTGGGTCATGTTAGACCGCAGACAAGGATAGGTTGGGTCATGTTAGAACGCAGCGTAAGATAGGTTGGGTCATGTTAGAACGCAGACAAGGATAGGTTGGGTCATGTTAGACCGCAGACAAGGATAGGTTGGGTCATGTTAGACTGCAGACAAGGATAGGTTGGGTCATGTTAGACCGCAGACAAGGATAGGTTGGGTCATGTTAGACTGCAGACAAGGATAGGTTGGGTCATGTTAGACCGCAGACAAGGATAGGTTGGGTCATGTTAGACCGCAGACAAGGATAGGTTGGGTCATGTTAGACTGCAGACAACGATAAGTTGGGTCATGTTAGACTGCAGACAAGGATAGGTTGGGTCATGTTAGACCGCAGACAAGGATAGGTTGGGTCATGTTAGACCGCAGCGTAGGATAGGTTGGGTCATGTTAGACCGCAGACAAGGATAGGTTGGGTCATGTTAGACCGCAGCGTAGGATAGGTTGGGTCATGTTAGACCGCAGACAAGGATAGGTTGGGTCATGTTAGAATGCAGCGTAAGATAGGTTGGGTCATGTTAGACTGCAGACAAGGATAGGTTGGGTCATGTTAGAACGCAGCGTAAGATAGGTTGGGTCATGTTAGACTGCAGACAAGGATAGGTTGGGTCATGTTAGACCGCAGCGTAGGATAGGTTGGGTCATGTTAGACTGCAGACAAGGATAGGTTGGGTCATGTTAGAACGCAGCGTAAGATAGGTTGGGTCATGTTAGACTGCAGACAAGGATAGGTTGGGTCATGTTAGACCGCAGCGTAGGATAGGTTGGGTCATGTTAGACCGCAGACAAGGATAGGTTGGGTCATGTTAGAACGCAGCGTAAGATAGGTTGGGTCATGTTAGAACGCAGCGTAAGATAGGTTGGGTCATGTTAGACTGCAGACAAGGATAGGTTGGGTCATGTTAGACCGCAGCGTAGGATAGGTTGGGTCATGTTAGAACGCAGCGTAGGATAGGTTGGGTCATGTTAGACTGCAGACAAGGATAGGTTGGGTCATGTTAGACCGCAGCGTAGGATAGGTTGGGTCATGTTAGACCGCAGACAAGGATAGGTTGGGTCATGTTAGCCAGCAGACAAGGATAGGTTGGGTCATGTTAGACCGCAGACAAGGATAGGTTGGGTCATGTTAGACTGCAGACAAGGATAGGTTGGGTCATGTTAGAACGCAGCGTAAGATAGGTTGGGTCATGTTAGACTGCAGACAAGGATAGGTTGGGTCATGTTAGACCGCAGCATAGGATAGGTTGGGTCATGTTAGACCGCAGACAAGGATAGGTTGGGTCATGTTAGAACGCAGCGTAAGATAGGTTGGGTCATGTTAGACCGCAGACAAGGATAGGTTGGGTCATGTTAGAACGCAGCGTAAGATAGGTTGGGTCATGTTAGACTGCAGACAAGGATAGGTTGGGTCATGTTAGAACGCAGCGTAAGATAGGTTGGGTCATGTTAGACCGCAGACAAGGATAGGTTGGGTCATGTTAGACTGCAGACAAGGATAGGTTGGGTCATGTTAGAACGCAGCGTAAGATAGGTTGGGTCATGTTAGACTGCAGACAAGGATAGGTTGGGTCATGTTAGACCGCAGCGTAGGATAGGTTGGGTCATGTTAGACCGCAGACAAGGATAGGTTGGGTCATGTTAGAATGCAGCGTAAGATAGGTTGGGTCATGTTAGAACGCAGCGTAAGATAGGTTGGGTCATGTTAGACTGCAGACAAGGATAGGTTGGGTCATGTTAGACCGCAGCGTAGGATAGGTTGGGTCATGTTAGAACGCAGCGTAGGATAGGTTGGGTCATGTTAGACTGCAGACAAGGATAGGTTGGGTCATGTTAGACCGCAGCGTAGGATAGGTTGGGTCATGTTAGACCGCAGACAAGGATAGGTTGGGTCATGTTAGCCAGCAGACAAGGATAGGTTGGGTCATGTTAGACCGCAGACAAGGATAGGTTGGGTCATGTTAGACTGCAGACAAGGATAGGTTGGGTCATGTTAGAACGCAGCGTAAGATAGGTTGGGTCATGTTAGACTGCAGACAAGGATAGGTTGGGTCATGTTAGACCGCAGCATAGGATAGGTTGGGTCATGTTAGACCGCAGACAAGGATAGGTTGGGTCATGTTAGAACGCAGCGTAAGATAGGTTGGGTCATGTTAGACTGCAGACAAGGATAGGTTGGGTCATGTTAGACTGCAGACAAGGATAGGTTGGGTCATGTTAGAACGCAGCGTAAGATAGGTTGGGTCATGTTAGACTGCAGACAAGGATAGGTTGGGTCATGTTAGACCGCAGCGTAGGATAGGTTGGGTCATGTTAGACCGCAGACAAGGATAGGTTGGGTCATGTTAGAACGCAGCGTAAGATAGGTTGGGTCATGTTAGAACGCAGCGTAAGATAGGTTGGGTCATGTTAGAACGCAGCGTAAGATAGGTTGGGTCATGTTAGACTGCAGACAAGGATAGGTTGGGTCATGTTAGACCGCAGCATAGGATAGGTTGGGTCATGTTAGACCGCAGACAAGGATAGGTTGGGTCATGTTAGAACGCAGCGTAAGATAGGTTGGGTCATGTTAGACCGCAGACAAGGATAGGTTGGGTCATGTTAGAACGCAGCGTAAGATAGGTTGGGTCATGTTAGACTGCAGACAAGGATAGGTTGGGTCATGTTAGAACGCAGCGTAAGATAGGTTGGGTCATGTTAGACCGCAGACAAGGATAGGTTGGGTCATGTTAGACTGCAGACAAGGATAGGTTGGGTCATGTTAGAACGCAGCGTAAGATAGGTTGGGTCATGTTAGACTGCAGACAAGGATAGGTTGGGTCATGTTAGACCGCAGCGTAGGATAGGTTGGGTCATGTTAGACCGCAGACAAGGATAGGTTGGGTCATGTTAGAACGCAGCGTAAGATAGGTTGGGTCATGTTAGAACGCAGCGTAAGATAGGTTGGGTCATGTTAGACTGCAGACAAGGATAGGTTGGGTCATGTTAGACCGCAGCGTAGGATAGGTTGGGTCATGTTAGAACGCAGCGTAGGATAGGTTGGGTCATGTTAGACTGCAGACAAGGATAGGTTGGGTCATGTTAGACCGCAGCGTAGGATAGGTTGGGTCATGTTAGACCGCAGACAAGGATAGGTTGGGTCATGTTAGCCAGCAGACAAGGATAGGTTGGGTCATGTTAGACCGCAGACAAGGATAGGTTGGGTCATGTTAGACTGCAGACAAGGATAGGTTGGGTCATGTTAGAACGCAGCGTAAGATAGGTTGGGTCATGTTAGACTGCAGACAAGGATAGGTTGGGTCATGTTAGACCGCAGCATAGGATAGGTTGGGTCATGTTAGACCGCAGACAAGGATAGGTTGGGTCATGTTAGAACGCAGCGTAAGATAGGTTGGGTCATGTTAGACTGCAGACAAGGATAGGTTGGGTCATGTTAGAACGCAGCGTAAGATAGGTTGGGTCATGTTAGACCGCAGACAAGGATAGGTTGGGTCATGTTAGACTGCAGACAAGGATAGGTTGGGTCATGTTAGAACGCAGCGTAAGATAGGTTGGGTCATGTTAGACTGCAGACAAGGATAGGTTGGGTCATGTTAGACCGCAGCGTAGGATAGGTTGGGTCATGTTAGACCGCAGACAAGGATAGGTTGGGTCATGTTAGAACGCAGCGTAAGATAGGTTGGGTCATGTTAGAACGCAGCGTAAGATAGGTTGGGTCATGTTAGACTGCAGACAAGGATAGGTTGGGTCATGTTAGACCGCAGCGTAGGATAGGTTGGGTCATGTTAGAACGCAGCGTAGGATAGGTTGGGTCATGTTAGACTGCAGACAAGGATAGGTTGGGTCATGTTAGACCGCAGCGTAGGATAGGTTGGGTCATGTTAGACCGCAGACAAGGATAGGTTGGGTCATGTTAGACCGCAGACAAGGATAGGTTGGGTCATGTTAGACCGCAGACAAGGATAGGTTGGGTCATGTTAGACTGCAGACAAGGATAAGTTGGGTCATGTTAGACTGCAGACAAGGATAGGTTAGGTCATGTTAGACCGCAGACAAGGATAGGTTGGGTCATGTTAGACTGCAGACAAGGATAGGTTGGGTCATGTTAGACCGCAGACAAGGATAGGTTGGGTCATGTTAGACCGCAGACAAGGATAGGTTGGGTCATGTTAGACTGCAGACAAGGATAAGTTGGGTCATGTTAGACCGCAGACAAGGATAGGTTGGGTCATGTTAGACCGCAGCGTAGGATAGGTTGGGTCATGTTAGACTGCAGACAAGGATAAGTTGGGTCATGTTAGACCGCAGACAAGGATAGGTTGGGTCATGTTAGACCGCAGCGTAGGATAGGTTGGGTCATGTTAGACTGCAGACAAGGATAGGTTGGGTCATGTTAGACCGCAGACAAGGATAGGTTGGGTCATGTTAGAACGCAGCGTAAGATAGGTTGGGTCATGTTAGACCGCAGCGTAAGATAGGTTGGGTCATGTTAGAACGCAGCGTAAGATAGGTTGGGTCATGTTAGACCGCAGCGTAGGATAGGTTGGGTCATGTTAGACCGCAGCGTAGGATAGGTTGGGTCATGTTAGACCGCAGACAAGGATAGGTTGGGTCATGTTAGACCGCAGACAAGGATAGGTTGGGTCATGTTAGACCGCAGACAAGGATAGGTTGGGTCATGTTAGACCGCAGACAAGGATAGGTTGGGTCATGTTAGACTGCAGACAAGGATAAGTTGGGTCATGTTAGACTGCAGACAAGGATAGGTTGGGTCATGTTAGACCGCAGACAAGGATAGGTTGGGTCATGTTAGACTGCAGACAAGGATAGGTTGGGTCATGTTAGACTGCAGACAAGGATAAGTTGGGTCATGTTAGACTGCAGACAAGGATAGGTTGGGTCATGTTAGACCGCAGACAAGGATAGGTTGGGTCATGTTAGACCGCAGACAAGGATAGGTTGGGTCATGTTAGACCGCAGACAAGGATAGGCTGGGTCATGTTAGACTGCAGACAAGGATAAGTTGGGTCATGTTAGACCGCAGACAAGGATAGGTTGGGTCATGTTAGACCGCAGCGTAGGATAGGTTGGGTCATGTTAGACCGCAGACAAGGATAGGTTGGGTCATGTTAGACTGCAGACAAGGATAAGTTGGGTCATGTTAGACTGCAGACAAGGATAGGTTGGGTCATGTTAGACTGCAGACAAGGATAGGTTGGGTCATGTTAGACCGCAGACAAGGATAGGTTGGGTCATGTTAGACCGCAGACAAGGATAGGCTGGGTCATGTTAGACTGCAGACAAGGATAAGTTGGGTCATGTTAGACCGCAGACAAGGATAGGTTGGGTCATGTTAGACCGCAGCGTAGGATAGGTTGGGTCATGTTAGACCGCAGACAAGGATAGGTTGGGTCATGTTAGAACGCAGCGTAAGATAGGTTGGGTCATGTTAGACCGCAGCGTAAGATAGGTTGGGTCATGTTAGAACGCAGCGTAAGATAGGTTGGGTCATGTTAGACCGCAGCGTAGGATAGGTTGGGTCATGTTAGACCGCAGCGTAGGATAGGTTGGGTCATGTTAGACCGCAGACAAGGATAGGTTGGGTCATGTTAGACCGCAGCGTAAGATAGGTTGGGTCATGTTAGACCGCAGCGTAGGATAGGTTGGGTCATGTTAGACCGCAGCGTAAGATAGGTTGGGTCATGTTAGAACGCAGCGTAGGATAGGTTGGGTCATGTTAGACTGCAGACAAGGATAGGTTGGGTCATGTTAGACTGCAGACAAGGATAGGTTGGGTCATGTTAGACCGCAGCGTAGGATAGGTTGGGTCATGTTAGACTGCAGACAAGGATAGGTTGGGTCATGTTAGACTGCAGACAAGGATAGGTTGGGTCATGTTAAACCGCAGCGTAGGATAGGTTGGGTCATGTTAGACTGCAGACAAGGATAGGTTGGGTCATGTTAAACCGCAGCGTAGGATAGGTTGGGTCATGTTAGACTGCAGACAAGGATAGGTTGGGTCATGTTAAACCGCAGCGTAGGATAGGTTGGGTCATGTTAGACTGCAGACAAGGATAGGTTGGGTCATGTTAAACCACAGCGTAGGATAGGTTGGGTCATGTTAGACCGCAGACAAGGATAGGTTGGGTCATGTTAGAACGCAGCGTAAGATAGGTTGGGTCATGTTAGACCGCAGCGTAGGATAGGTTGGGTCATGTTAGACCGCAGCGTAAGATAGGTTGGGTCATGTTAGACCGCAGCGTAGGATAGGTTGGGTCATGTTAAACCGCAGCGTAGGATAGGTTGGGTCATGTTAGACCGCAGCGTAAGATAGGTTGGGTCATGTTAGACCGCAGCGTAAGATAGGTTGGGTCATGTTAGACCGCAGCGTAGGATAGGTTGGGTCATGTTAGACCGCAGCGTAAGATAGGTTGGGTCATGTTAGACCGCAGCGTAGGATAGGTTGGGTCATGTTAGACCGCAGCGTAAGATAGGTTGGGTCATGTTAGACCGCAGCATAGGATAGGTTGGGTCATGTTAGACCGCAGACAAGGATAGGTTGGGTCATGTTAAACCGCAGCATAGGATAGGTTGGGTCATGTTAGACCGCAGACAAGGATAGGTTGGGTCATGTTAGACCGCAGTGTAGGATAGGTTGGGTCATGTTAGACCGCAGACAAGGATAGGTTGGGTCATGTTAGAACGCAGCGTAAGATAGGTTGGGTCATGTTAGACCGCAGCGTAGGATAGGTTGGGTCATGTTAAACCGCAGCGTAGGATAGTCGAGGGTCACGTTTAGACCGCGGAACAGAATAAGGGGGGTTCAAGGGAGAACGTAGAACAGCATGGTTGGGGGTCTCAATGCCTCAGCACAACTAGACCTGGTTCACCCGCCTGGGAAATTAGTAAGTGTGTCAATCTGTTGACAGGTCTCACATCATTCGTAACCTGGACATATGAAGAGTCATATCACCTGGAAGAGCTGAACATTTTGATATTCAAACGGTTTCTGTAGCTTCAAACATGTGGAAGGATAAGAGAGCAGAAACACGTACAGAAGAAATAGTAGAAGTTGAATAAAGATTTGAAGAACAATACTTGGAATGCTGAAGCAGCATTCCAACAATCAAAACTCACAGCAGCTTTACCTGGTGAATCATGTTCAAGGTTCACAGGTGATCAATATCTCAGATCTCCAGCTGGTGTGAAAGATATTCAGTTTGATATTAAGTAATTTCCAGACATCAAACATTTAGCGCCCAGCTGCTTCCACACATGTGTCCTTTAAATATTCATAATCAGAGCCGTTAGCGCCTCCTGCAGGCTGCAGAGACGTCAGGACAGTGTGACATCATCAGGACCTCCTCAGACCTGGGTCACCTGTCCTCTGTTCTCCTCACAGACCACCAACAGAAGACTTACTTCACCACTTTTGGATAGTTTTGAGTAAAATGAATAGATAACCGGTTGAAGTGATGTTGAATAAAAGGTGTACCTGTGTACCTGGTGTCTCAGGTGTCGGACCAGCTGGTGGAGATAAACGGAGACAGTACATCAGGGATGACTCACAGTCAGGCTGTGGAGCAGATCAGGAGAGGAGGACACCGGATCCACCTGGTCCTCAAGAAGGGGAACGGATACGTACCCGACTACGGTGAGACACACTAAAGCACTGCAGACACCTGACAGGTGACCTGTAACACCTGACCACACAGGTGACCTGTAACACCTGACCACACAGGTGACCTGTAACACCTGACCACACAGGTGACCTGTAACACCTGACCACACAGGTGACCTGTAAACACCTGACCACACAGGTGACCTGTAAACACCTGACCACTCAGGTTAGAGTTTAGTAAAAGTCCTTCAGTGACTCTTTCACAACTCTCTGAACCTGAATCGTCCAATCACAGCTCTGGGATTCTCTTGTTCTTACACTTCCTCTTCCTTCTTGCTCCTGTACTTCCTGTCCTGTTCTTCGTCCTCCTCCTCTTCCTCAGTGGAGTTGTCCAGCCTGTCTCTCTGTATGACCAACTCTAAACAGGGGGAACCCTGCTTCTACGTGATTGGACGCACTGAAAACTCGCGGTTGGTAACTTCCTGTTCTCCTTTGATACTTTCCACCGTCTCTCATCCTTTCTTCTTCATGTCTTCATCTTCAGCACTTTTACTTTATTTCATGGGATTTATGGAATTAATTCAGCAACACTACATGATAGCATTTAAAGGAAGTTACATGTTAAAATGTTATGTAATGTGTTATTGTGACATAACATGGTAGGTATGTGCCATGTTAACAACATGTTAATAACATGTTAATAACATGTTAGTAACATGTTAGTAACATGTTAGTAACATGGTGGTGATATGTCACAGCTCTCTCTGGTGGTCGTCAGATGAACTGCACTCAACGTCTTTATTTCTTTGTTTCTCCTTCAGGCCCTGAGGAAGGAGGCCCCTCCCCCTCCTCCTCTTCACACACAGAGGAGAAAGATGTGGAAACAGTAACCATGACAACCACCTCCCTCAGCCAGCAGCGGGGAGGAGGAGGAGGAGAGAAGAGGAGGACGAGGAGAGAGGTAGAAACCAAACAAAGAACAGGAGGACGAAGAGGAGGAGGAGGGCATCCTGATCTGGACCTAGACATGGTGGAGGAGGAGGCTCAGGAGGAGGAGGAGGAGGAGCAGCAGCAGAGAAGGAAGAGAAGTCACACTGTTAGGAAGAGGGAGCAGGGGAAGAGGAGCAGGAGCTTACCCAGGATCAGTGCTCAATCCTGGGACACGTTGTTGCCACTGAAGGAGGTGGAGGAGTCTGGAGGAGGAGCCAAGGAGAGGAGGAGGAGGACAGAGGCTGACAGGGAGGAGGAGGAGAGGAGAGAGCGGGGAGGCGACAGCACCGCCCACCACGCAAAGCATTGTGGGAGCTCGGGTGCGGCTCAGAAGGCGGTGTTCTCCTTCCTCATGCCGATGGACGACGAGTGTCCGTCTGACAGCGAATCAACAACTAGCTTCTCGGAGCTCAGCCTATCAGCAGCCAGCATCGCCACGGCGCCACCGAGGCGGAGGGAGGATCCCGATTGGAGGAGAGCCGGGTTGCCGCGGCAACAGGACGACACCCCGGGCCCCTGGCTGAAGCCCAACCCACAGAGACTGACGAAGGTTCTGATTGGCAGTCGGCTCGGTGGGCGGAGACTAGCGGCTGGGCTCTCTCTCTGATTGGCTCACACCAAGAACATTCTCCTTTTTTTCATTCGCAGATTTCTTTTTTGAAGGCCACTTATAAGGGCTCTTGTTTGATTGGCCTGCTGAGAGAAGACCCGCCTCTTCCTGCGTTTGTGATTGGAGGAGAGGACAAGAGACAAGTACTTGATTTTCATTGGCTGGTGGGCAGTTTTTGAGGCCTCTGATTGGCCAATCACATAACAGCTTCTCACACAGCCGCCGAATTAACCAACAACCTGCTGTTTATGTGACCCGTCATCCCCCAGTGCATCCTGGGACATGTACCACGGAGCCAGATTAGTGTGATCCTGCTAACTAACAATAGATGTTTTTATTGATAAATCAATAACGATGAGATAACAGCTGCGTCATTTCATGTCAAATAACTTTCAATCAAACAATGATTGCAAATATAAAAGTACCACTTTAACCAACAAGATGGATAATAAAATAATAAAATAAGCCTCCACATATGTTTAATCTGTATTTTTTTGGTTTCTTATTCTACTCGAGACAATGGAGACCAATCACAGCCTGCCGTCTCTGATGACACACGGGGCGTCATCAGGAAGGAGGAGCTAGAACGTAAACAAACAGCTGTCAATCAAACCCATGTGACCTTTCCTTTGGTTCACATGTTAGCTCCAGTGGCTAACCAGTTAGCTTGGGTGGCTAACCTGTTAGCGGTTAGCTCCCCTCACTACATCACAGACATGTTCCAGCTGTAGTCAGACGTCACACCTGATTGTTGATATGTTAGCTCGAGTGGCTAACCTGTTAGCTCCGTGGTACAGAACGTCACCTTCATCCTCCTCCTCATCACCATCAACTTTAACCTTGTATGCAAACAACATGAGAACCTTCTGTTGTGTGGTTCTGTGTAATCTGAGCATGTGAATATCACGGGAATGATTTTTTATTTTTATAAGTAGAGGCTCGATGACATGAATATTAATATTATTGTTATTGTTAGAGATTAACCAGATCATTACATTTGCCTGAATGCTTATAAAAAAAATTTTTAAACTTTGCCCTGATGATGTAACAGAGCCATAACACACACACGTACACACACACATACACGTACACACACACATACACACACAAACATACACGTACACACACATACACACACATACACATACACACACATACACACACATACACACACATACACGTACACGCACACACATACACGTACACACACACATACACGTACACACACACATACACGTACACACACACATACACGTACACACACATACATACACGTACACACACATACACACACATACACGTACACACACATACACGTACACACACACATACACACACATACACATACACACACATACACACACATACACGTACACGCACACACATACACGTACACACACACATACACGTACACACACACATACACGTACACACACACATACACGTACACACACATACATGTACACGCATACACGTACACACACACACATACACACACATACACGTACACACACACGCACACACACACATACACACACACACATACACACACACACATACACACACACACATACACACACATACACGTACACACACACGTACACACACACATACACACACATACACATACACACACATACACACACATACACGTACACGCACACACATACACGTACACACACACATACACGTACACACACACATACACGTACACACACACATACACGTACACACACATACATGTACACGCATACACGTACACGCACACACATACACACACATACACATACACACACACGTACACACACACATACATGTACACGCACACATACACACACATACACGTACACACACACATACACACACATACACGTACACACACACATACACACACATACACACACATACACGTACACACACACATACACGTACACATACACACACATACACGTACACACATACATACACGTACACACACATACATACACGTACACACACATACACACACATACACGTACACACACACATACACACACATACACGTACACACATACATACACGTACACACATACATACACACACATACACACACATACACGTACACACATACATACACGTACACACACACATACACACACACACAGTTCAGGTCCAGTTTCTATAGCAACAGCCCAGGTGAGCTCAGACCTGCAGCTCTGGATCTTAACAAGTGCCTCAGACAGATTATTATATTAGTATATATCTAATATATACTTTATGCTGAAGCTAGGGCTGATCTGGGACGTCTCCTCACTGTAGCATGTAAATATGTTAAAACTCTAAAAGATGAACATTTATTATAAACTCATCATTTACATATTTTATTATAACCTCCTGTCTGTCTGTCTGTCTCTCTGCATGCCTTCTACAGTTACACTACAACTCCCACACACCATTGCGCTGCCCTTTAGCCCCGCCTGTCAGCCTGCTCTCTCCAGTTGGCTTTCTTCTTCTTCTATGCATTTTTTGAAAGACTGCCTGCTGGTGATTGGTTCTCTCTGAGAAACACACAGACTTCCTATTCTGAATATTCAGGACTCACGTTAGCAAACTAACAGTTAGCTAGCTGTTAGCCAACAGCTAGCTAGCAGCCTCATTAAACAAACAAGCTACTGTTAAACTACATTTATTCATTTTTTTAGATTGAAATGAGATCGATTCTGTTTTCTTGAGCTGGAGTCAGGGCGTTGTTAGCTGTTAGCTTAGCTTAAAGACTGCAAACGGGGGGAAACAGCTAGCGTGGCTACATGAACACAAACTTGTGAATAATGTGAGCTAGCTGTCTCTCCTTGTATCCATACTTTATGCTAAGCTAGGCTAAACACATCCCGACTCCAACTCTGAACAAAAAATGTTCCTTCAGCTAGCTGTGAATTTTTGACTTCCTGTCACAGTTAAAGACCTTCACTGAACTTACATTAAGAGTTAAAAACACATAAATTAAACTTTAGTCACATGACTTCAGTGTTTGAACACTGACGTCGTCGTGTAAACCGATGATGAGAGCATTTTATTTTGAAGTATTCTGTTAATTCTCACACAGACAACAAAGAACAATCATGTACAAATATCCAGTATTTTGTCCTTTTAGTACAGCTGACAGACAGACAGACAAGTCATTACAGTGTTACAGACCTCAAGCTTTTAGAAATAAAAGCCATCACAACATGAACGCAATACATCAGATTTAAACGGCACTTCAGTCACAAACAACCTTTAAATTCACAACAAACTATTTTAAATGAGAATATTTTTCTTTGCATTGATGTCAGAGGCTCTGATGGGAGTCGTTGGTTTGAATCCCCCACTGTCTTTTATTTAAGACTTTTATTTTGAAAAGCTCAGAGAACAGATGTATTTATTTTTCTTGCTGTTTAAAACTTTAATGATGTCACGTTTTATGGACTGTTAAGAAACACAATCAGCTCTCAGACACAGTATGGGACTACATCTCCCATGAGCCTCAGTGCTCTCACTTCTTCTATTGGACACTAGATGCTGCTACAACACCGTACAAAACCATCAGCTGATCTAAACCTTTTTACCTTTTAAAAGTCTGAATTAGACCTAGGTCCAAATCACAGCAGCACCTGGTCCACCTGGTCCATATGTTCACCTGGTCTACCTGGTCCATATGTTCACCTGGTCCATATGTTCACCTGGTCTACCTGGTCCTTATGTTCACCTGGTCTACCTGGTCCATATGTCTACCTGGTCTACCTGGTCCATATGTTCACCTGGTCCATATGTTCACCTGGTCTACCTGGTCCATATGTTCACCTGGCCACCTGGTCCATATGTTCACCTGGTCTACCTGGTCCATATGTTCACCTGGCCACCTGGTCCATATGTTCACCTGGTCTACCTGGTCCTTATGTTCACCTGGTCTACCTGGTCCTTATGTTCACCTGGTCTACCTGGTCCATATGTCTACCTGGTCCATATGTTCACCTGGTCTACCTGGTCCATATGTTCACCTGGTCTACCTGGTCCTTATGTTCACCTGGTCTACCTGGTCCATATGTTCACCTGGTCTACCTGGTCCTTATGTTCACCTGGTCTACCTGGTCCATATGTTGACCTGGTCTACCTGGTCCTTATGTTCACCTGGTCTACCTGGTCCATATGTCTACCTGGTCCATATGTTCACCTGGTCTACCTGGTCCATATGTTCACCTGGCCACCTGGTCCATATGTTCACCTGGTCTACCTGGTCCATATGTTCACCTGGTCTACCTGGTCCTTATGTCTACCTGGTCTATCTGGTCCATATGTTCACCTGGTCCATATGTTCACCTGGTCTACCTGGTCCATATGTTCACCTGGTCTACCTGGTCCATATGTTCACCTGGTCCATATGTTCACCTGGTCTACCTGGTCCTTATGTTCACCTGGTCTACCTGGTTCATATGTCTACCTGGTCCATATGTTCACCTGGTCCATATGTTCACCTGGTCTACCTGGTCCTTATGTTCACCTGGTCTACCTGGTCCATATGTCTACCTGGTCTACCTGGTCCATATGTTCACCTGGCCACCTGGTCTATATGTTCACCTGGTCTACCTGGTCCATATGTTCACCTGGTCTACCTGGTCCATATGTTCACCTGGTCTACCTGGTCCATATGTTCACCTGGTCTACCTGGTCCATATGTTCACCTGGTCTACCTGGTCCATATGTTCACCTGGTCTACCTGGTCCATATGTCTACCTGGTCTACCTGGTCCATATGTTCACCTGGTCTACCTGGTCCATATGTTCACCTGGTCTACCTGGTCCATATGTTCACCTGGTCTACCTGGTCCATATGTTCACCTGGTCTACCTGGTCCATATGTTCACCTGGTCTACCTGGTCCATATGTCTACCTGGTCTACCTGGTCCATATGTTCACCTGGTCTACCTGGTCCATATGTTCACCTGGTCTACCTGGTCCATATGTTCACCTGGTCTACCTGGTCCATATGTTCACCTGGTCTACCTGCTGCTTGTGGTTCAGAGGAGCATCAGGACGGTGAAGCTGCACAAACTGTTTGATTTTTTCAGAAATAAAAATAAATAAACAGAAAAATCTGCAAAAACAGAATTAAAGGTATAAATATTTAAACATGGTAGTTTCCCGTAATCAGTCCAATCACATGGTGGTCTGGGTTACAGCCGTGGTTCAGGTCCGGTTCAGGTCTGGTTCAGGTCCGGTTGAGTCCGGTTCAGGTGTTCGGCTGCAGATGTGGAGATAAAAGTCGTCTGAACTGAATCCTGATTGTTTTTCATGTTTATTTTATTTCTTTACATCCGAATTTATTGATTTACATATTTTCTTGCTAGTGATAGAAAATGTTATTCATAAAAAAAATGCACATCAGCTGATGAACATGTTTGATATGAAGTCAGGTTTGATTCTGTTATTGATGAATACTTAATATTTAGAGTAAAGATTCTGGACCCTGTGTATGTATGTGTGTGTATGTCTGTGTGTGTATGTCTGTGTGTGTATGTGTGTTTGTGTGTGTATGTGTGTGTGTGTGTTTGTGTGTGTATGTGTGTTTGTGTGTGTATGTCTGTGTGTGTGTGTGTGTTTGTGTGTGTATGTGTGAACAGCTAAACGCTGCGGGGAGAGTTCATGGGTTGTTTGCTGCTGTTGTTTTCCTGTTAAGCTAGTTAGCGTAGCCTCCCAGAACACACGCGTATACAAGATATAAAACAAAGATAAAAGATCAAACAAAGAGATAAAAGATATAAAACAAAGATAAAAGATCAAACAAAGAGATAAAAGATATAAAACAAAGATACAAGATATAAAACAAAGATAAAATATCAAACAAAGAGATAAAAGACATAAAACAAAGATACAAGATATAAAACAAAGAGATAGAAGATCAAACAAAGAGATAAAATATCAAACAAAGAGCTAAAAGATCAAACAGAGATAAAAGATCTAACAAAGAGATAGAAGATCAAACAAAGAGATAGAAGATCAAACAAAGAGCTAAAATATCAAACAAATAGATAAAAGATATAAAACAAAGATAAAATATCAAACAAAGAGATAAAAGATCAAACAAAGAGATAGAAGATCAAACAAAGAGATAAAATATCAAACAAAGAGATAAAATATCAAACAAAGAGCGAAAAGATCAAACAAAGAGCGAAAAGATCAAACAGAGATAAAATATCTAATAAAGAGATAGAAGATCAAACAAAGAGATAGAAGATCAAACAGAGTGAAAAGATCAAACAGAGATAAAATATCAAACAAAGAGATAGCAGATCAAACAAAGAGATAGATCAGACAAAGAGATAAAATATCAAACAGAGATAAAAGATCAAACAAAGAGATAGAATATCAAACAAAGCGATAGAAGATCAAACAAAGAGATAGAAGATAAAACAAAGAGATAGAAGATAAAACAAAGAGATAGAAGATCAAACAAAGAGATAGAAGATCAAACAAAGAGATAAAAGATCAAACAAAGAGATAGAAGATCAAACAAAGAGATAGAATATCAGACAAAGAGATAAAAGATCAAACAAACAGATAGAAGATCAAACAAAGAGATAGAAGATCAAACAAAGCGATAGAATATCAAACAAAGAGATAGAAGATCAAACAAAGAGATAGAAGATCAAACAAAGAGATAGAAGATCAAATAAAGAGATAAAATATCAAACAAAGAGATAAAATATCAAACAAACAGATACAAGATCAAACAAAGAGATAGAAGATCAAACAAAGAGATAGAAGATCAAACAAAGAGATAAAATATCAAACAAAGAGATAGAAGATCAGACAAAGAGATAAAAGATCAAGAAATATAAAACGACCATTTAGTTGATCAGATGAGATCCAGACTGGTGAACCAGGTGAACCCAGAAGCACCTGAACTCACCTGAACTCAGGATAATCAATATGAAGTAATGTGTGAAATCATCGTCTCCTCCTGTCATGTTGTATGTTTTATTTTGAAAGCAACCAGAAACACATGAAGGTCGACTTCCTGTTCGAACTGAATATTTAAATGTGATTGGTTGGTCCGTCGTTGTTCAGAGGCAGAAGGCGTGTCCCTGCAGCAGTGTGGGGTCTACCACGCTGCACTGCAGGGGCAGGTCCACCGAGAAGTCGGTGGGCGGAGCCTGCAGCCTCTGGCGGGGGGGTCAACCCCCTCTCTGAGGGATGGGCAGCTCTGAGTGGTGAGCAGGAAGAGGAGAGGAGAAGAAGAAGGGATGGAGGAGAGCCTGTTGAGAGGAAGATCAATACATGTATTAATACATCAATCAAAACACCAATACATGTATTAATACATCAATACATCAATCAATATACCAATACATGTATTAATACACCAATACATCAATCAATACACCAATACATGTATTAATACACCAATCAAAACACCAAGACATGTATTAATACATCAATCAAAACACCAATACATGTATTAATACATCAATCAAAACACCAATACATGTATTAATACACCAATATATCAATCAATATACCAATACATGTATTAATACATCAATCAAAACACAAATACATGTATTAATACACCAATATATCAATCAATATACCAATACATGTATTAATACATCAATCAAAACACCAATACATGTATTAATACACCAATACATCAATCAACATACCAATACATGTATTAATGCACCAATCAAAACACCAATACATGTATTAATACACCAATACATGGATTAATACATCAATACATCAATCAATACACCAATACATGTATTAATACACCAATACATCAATCAATGTACCAATACATGTATTAATACACCAATCAAAACACCAATACATGTATTAATACACCAATACATCAATCAATACACCAATACATGTATTAATACATCAATACATCAATCAATATACCAATACATGTATTAATACACCAATACATCAATCAATACACCAATACATGTATTAATACACCAATACATCAATCAATACACCAATACATGTGTTAATACACAAATACATCAATCAATATACCAATACATGTATTAATACATCAACACTGAATCCTCGAGTGGAACCCTGAGGAACTTCCTGTTTCTCACCTGTCTGGCAGAGCAGCGCTGATTGGATGGATAAACCAGGAAGTTGTAGAGCAGGTCGACGGCCTGAGGGGAGGAGTCAGGAACGATCTGCTCCAATGGGATCGCTGGATTCTCCTTAAAGGTGATTTTATTGTAATCTGGTAACTCCACGATCCCCTGGAGGGGAACAGATGTACTTATACTACTGCTGTACTTCTATGTACTTCTATATGCTTACATTCGATTACATTACAGTCAATTAGCAGACGCTCTCATCCAAAGTGTGTTCAACATCGGTGTTCAAGAGTCACCTACTAGTCACCAGAAGTCATCAGTGCATCTCCTTTAAACGAGCATCTCAGAGCATCAACCAGAGCAGAAGTACAGAAACAAACTAGTATGAACACAGTAAGTGAAACAAACTAGTATGAAGACAGGAAGTGAAACAAACTAGTATGAAGACAGGAAGTGAAACAAACTAGTATGAAGACAGGAAGTGAAACAAACTAGTATGAAGACAGGAAGTGAAACAAACTAGTATGAAGACAGGAAGTGAAACAAACTAGTATGAAGACAGGAAGTGAAACAAACTAGTATGAAGACAGGAAGTGAAACAAACTAGTATGAACGCAGTAAGTGAAACAAACTAGTATGAAGACAGGAAGTGAGTCTTCAGGTAGTACTCCTTGAAGAGGTGAGTCTTCAGGTAGTGCTTCTTGAACAGGTGAGTCTTCAGGTAGTGCTTCTTGAACAGGTGAGTCTTCAGGTAGTGCTTCTTGAAGATGTGAGTCTTCAGGTAGTACTTCTTGAAGACGTGAGTCTTCAGGTAGTACTTCTTGAAGATGTGAGTCTTCAGGTAGTGCTTCTTGAAGAGGTGAGTCTTCAGGTAGTGCTTCTTGAAGAGGTGAGTCTTCAGGTAGTACTTCATGAAGAGGTGAGTCTTCAGGTAGTGCTTCTTGAAGAGGTGAGTCTTCAGGTAGTACTTCTTGAAGAGGTGAGTCTTCAGGTAGTACTTCTTGAAGAGGTGAGTCTTCAGGTAGTGCTTCTTGAACAGGTGAGTCTTCAGGTAGTGCTTCTTGAAGAGGTGAGTCTTCAGGTAGTGCTTCTTGAACAGGTGAGTCTTCAGGTAGTGCTTCTTGAACAGGTGAGTCTTCAGGTAGTGCTTCTTGAACAGGTGAGTCTTCAGGTAGTGCTTCTTGAAGAGGTGAGTCTTCAGGTAGTACTTCTTGAAGAGGTGAGTCTTCAGGTAGTGCTTCTTGAAGAGGTGAGTCTTCAGGTAGTGCTTCTTGAACAGGTGAGTCTTCAGGTAGTGCTTCTTGAAGAGGTGAGTCTTCAGGTAGTGCTTCTTGAAGAGGTGAGTCTTCAGGTAGTACTTCATGAAGAGGTGAGTCTTCAGGTAGTGCTTCTTGAACAGGTGAGTCTTCAGGTAGTGCTTCTTGAAGAGGTGAGTCTTCAGGTAGTACTTCTTGAAGAGGTGAGTCTTCAGGTAGTGCTTCTTGAACAGGTGAGTCTTCAGGTAGTGCTTCTTGAAGAGGTGAGTCTTCAGGTAGTGCTTCTTGAAGAGGTGAGTCTTCAGGTAGTACTTCATGAAGAGGTGAGTCTTCAGGTAGTGCTTCTTGAACAGGTGAGTCTTCAGGTAGTGCTTCTTGAACAGGTGAGTCTTCATGTTGTACTTCTTGAAGAGGTGAGTCTTCAGGTAGTACTTCTTGAAGAGGTGAGTCTTCATGTTGTACTTCTTGAAGAGGTGAGTCTTCAGGTAGTGCTTCTTGAAGAGGTGAGTCTTCAGGTAGTACTTCTTGAAGAGGTGAGTCTTCATGTTGTACTTCTTGAAGAGGTGAGTCTTCAGGTAGTACTCCTTGAAGATGTGAGTCTTCAGGTAGTGCTTCTTGAAGAGGTGAGTCTTCAGGTAGTGCTTCTTGAAGAGGTGAGTCTTCAGGTAGTGCTTCTTGAAGAGGTGAGTCTTCAGGTAGTGCTTCTTGAAGAGGTGAGTCTTCAGGTAGTGCTTCTTGAACAGGTGAGTCTTCAGGTAGTGCTTCTTGAACAGGTGAGTCTTCATGTTGTACTTCTTGAACAGGTGAGTCTTCAGGTAGTACTCCTTGAAGAGGTGAGTCTTCATGTTGTACTTCTTGAAGACGTGAGTCTTCAGGTAGTACTCCTTGAAGAGGTGAGTCTTCAGGTAGTGCTTCTTGAAGAGGTGAGTCTTCAGGTAGTACTTCATGAAGAGGTGAGTCTTCAGGTAGTACTTCTTGAAGAGGTGAGTCTTCAGGTAGTACTCCTTGAAGAGGTGAGTCTTCATGTTGTACTTCTTGAAGACGTGAGTCTTCAGGTAGTACTCCTTGAAGAGGTGAGTCTTCAGGTAGTGCTTCTTGAAGAGGTGAGTCTTCAGGTAGTGCTTCTTGAAGAGGTGAGTCTTCAGGTAGTACTTCTTGAAGAGGTGAGTCTTCAGGTAGTGCTTCTTGAAGAGATGAGTCTTCAGGTAGTGCTTCTTGAAGAGGTGAGTCTTCAGGTAGTGCTTCTTGAAGAGATGAGTCTTCAGGTAGTGCTTCTTGAAGAGGTGAGTCTTCAGGTAGTACTTCATGAAGAGGTGAGTCTTCAGGTAGTGCTTCTTGAAGAGGTGAGTCTTCAGGTAGTACTTCATGAAGAGGTGAGTCTTCAGGTAGTGCTTCTTGAAGAGGTGAGTCTTCAGGTAGTGCTTCTTGAAGAGGTGAGTCTTCAGGTAGTGCTTCTTGAACAGGTGAGTCTTCATGTTGTACTTCTTGAACAGGTGAGTCTTCAGGTAGTACTCCTTGAAGAGGTGAGTCTTCATGTTGTACTTCTTGAAGACGTGAGTCTTCAGGTAGTACTCCTTGAAGAGGTGAGTCTTCAGGTAGTGCTTCTTGAAGAGGTGAGTCTTCAGGTAGTGCTTCTTGAAGAGGTGAGTCTTCAGGTAGTGCTTCTTGAAGAGATGAGTCTTCAGGTAGTGCTTCTTGAAGAGGTGAGTCTTCAGGTAGTGCTTCTTGAAGAGATGAGTCTTCAGGTAGTGCTTCTTGAAGAGGTGAGTCTTCAGGTAGTACTTCATGAAGAGGTGAGTCTTCAGGTAGTACTTCATGAAGAGGTGAGTCTTCAGGTAGTGCTTCTTGAACAGGTGAGTCTTCAGGTAGTGCTTCTTGAACAGGTGAGTCTTCATGTTGTACTTCTTGAAGAGGTGAGTCTTCAGGTAGTACTTCTTGAAGAGGTGAGTCTTCATGTTGTACTTCTTGAAGAGGTGAGTCTTCAGGTAGTGCTTCTTGAAGAGGTGAGTCTTCAGGTAGTACTTCTTGAAGAGGTGAGTCTTCATGTTGTACTTCTTGAAGAGGTGAGTCTTCAGGTAGTACTCCTTGAAGATGTGAGTCTTCAGGTAGTGCTTCTTGAAGAGGTGAGTCTTCAGGTAGTGCTTCTTGAAGAGGTGAGTCTTCAGGTAGTGCTTCTTGAAGAGGTGAGTCTTCAGGTAGTGCTTCTTGAAGAGGTGAGTCTTCAGGTAGTGCTTCTTGAACAGGTGAGTCTTCAGGTAGTGCTTCTTGAACAGGTGAGTCTTCATGTTGTACTTCTTGAACAGGTGAGTCTTCAGGTAGTACTCCTTGAAGAGGTGAGTCTTCATGTTGTACTTCTTGAAGACGTGAGTCTTCAGGTAGTACTCCTTGAAGAGGTGAGTCTTCAGGTAGTGCTTCTTGAAGAGGTGAGTCTTCAGGTAGTACTTCATGAAGAGGTGAGTCTTCAGGTAGTACTTCTTGAAGAGGTGAGTCTTCAGGTAGTACTCCTTGAAGAGGTGAGTCTTCATGTTGTACTTCTTGAAGACGTGAGTCTTCAGGTAGTACTCCTTGAAGAGGTGAGTCTTCAGGTAGTGCTTCTTGAAGAGGTGAGTCTTCAGGTAGTGCTTCTTGAAGAGGTGAGTCTTCAGGTAGTACTTCTTGAAGAGGTGAGTCTTCAGGTAGTGCTTCTTGAAGAGATGAGTCTTCAGGTAGTGCTTCTTGAAGAGGTGAGTCTTCAGGTAGTGCTTCTTGAAGAGATGAGTCTTCAGGTAGTGCTTCTTGAAGAGGTGAGTCTTCAGGTAGTACTTCATGAAGAGGTGAGTCTTCAGGTAGTGCTTCTTGAAGAGGTGAGTCTTCAGGTAGTACTTCATGAAGAGGTGAGTCTTCAGGTAGTGCTTCTTGAAGAGGTGAGTCTTCAGGTAGTGCTTCTTGAAGAGGTGAGTCTTCAGGTAGTGCTTCTTGAACAGGTGAGTCTTCATGTTGTACTTCTTGAACAGGTGAGTCTTCAGGTAGTACTCCTTGAAGAGGTGAGTCTTCATGTTGTACTTCTTGAAGACGTGAGTCTTCAGGTAGTACTCCTTGAAGAGGTGAGTCTTCAGGTAGTGCTTCTTGAAGAGGTGAGTCTTCAGGTAGTGCTTCTTGAAGAGGTGAGTCTTCAGGTAGTGCTTCTTGAAGAGATGAGTCTTCAGGTAGTGCTTCTTGAAGAGGTGAGTCTTCAGGTAGTGCTTCTTGAAGAGATGAGTCTTCAGGTAGTGCTTCTTGAAGAGGTGAGTCTTCAGGTAGTACTTCATGAAGAGGTGAGTCTTCAGGTAGTGCTTCTTGAAGAGGTGAGTCTTCAGGTAGTACTTCATGAAGAGGTGAGTCTTCAGGTAGTGCTTCTTGAAGAGGTGAGTCTTCAGGTAGTACTTCTTGAAGAGGTGAGTCTTCAGGTAGTACTTCATGAAGAGGTGAGTCTTCAGGTAGTGCTTCTTGAAGAGGTGAGTCTTCAGGTAGTACTTCTTGAAGAGGTGAGTCTTCAGGTAGTACTTCATGAAGAGGTGAGTCTTCAGGTAGTGCTTCTTGAAGAGGTGAGTCTTCAGGTAGTACTTCATGAAGAGGTGAGTCTTCAGGTAGTGCTTCTTGAAGAGGTGAGTCTTCAGGTAGTACTTCTTGAAGAGGTGAGTCTTCAGGTAGTACTTCATGAAGAGGTGAGTCTTCAGGTAGTGCTTCTTGAAGAGGTGAGTCTTCAGGTAGTGCTTCTTGAAGAGGTGAGTCTTCAGGTAGTGCTTCTTGAAGAGATGAGTCTTCAGGTAGTGCTTCTTGAAGAGGTGAGTCTTCAGGTAGTACTTCTTGAAGAGGTGAGTCTTCAGGTAGTACTTCATGAAGAGGTGAGTCTTCAGGTAGTGCTTCTTGAAGAGGTGAGTCTTCAGGTAGTACTTCTTGAAGAGGTGAGTCTTCAGGTAGTACTTCATGAAGAGGTGAGTCTTCAGGTAGTACTTCTTGAAGAGGTGAGTCTTCAGGTAGTACTTCATGAAGAGGTGAGTCTTCAGGTAGTGCTTCTTGAAGAGGTGAGTCTTCAGGTAGTACTCCTTGAAGAGGTGAGTCTTCAGGTAGTGCTTCTTGAAGAGGTGAGTCTTCAGGTAGTACTTCATGAAGAGGTGAGTCTTCAGGTAGTGCTTCTTGAAGAGGTGAGTCTTCAGGTAGTACTTCTTGAAGAGGTGAGTCTTCAGGTAGTACTTCATGAAGAGGTGAGTATTCAGGTAGTGCTTCTTGAAGAGGTGAGTCTTCAGGTAGTGCTTCTTGAAGAGGTGAGTCTTCAGGTAGTACTCCTTGAAGAGGTGAGTCTTCAGGTAGTGCTTCTTGAAGAGGTGAGTCTTCAGGTAGTACTTCATGAAGAGGTGAGTCTTCAGGTAGTGCTTCTTGAAGAGGTGAGTCTTCAGGTAGTACTTCTTGAAGAGGTGAGTCTTCAGCCTGATGAAAGATGGGCAGCGGCTCCGCTGTCCTGAGGTCAGTGGGGAGTTCATTCACCACTGAGGTCACAGGGACCTCTGAGCGACGGGGCGACCGATCGCCCCGAGGCAGCAGAGCCAAGAGGTCGGGCGGGGTGTAGGGCTGGACCGGGGCCTGGAGAGAGGAAGGAGCTGTTCCCTTCACTGCCCTGTAGACTAGCACCAGAGTCTCATGCTGCGTTCACACCAAACGCATCGCAAATTATTCGCGTGAGTAGATTACATACAAAGTCTGTGCACAGACTCCATGAGACTGTCGCGGCGCGAATCTACGATGGCGCGATGGACGCGAAGTTGCGTCAAACGCCAAATCGCCCCGACGCGTGAGGTGAAATTTTTCAACTTCTGCGAAACATTGGCGTGACGCTGTGGCGCGATAGCCTATCAGCGTTGAGTTGCTCCCCCTGTCATCACTGACGTTCTGCCGTTGTTGAATCAGGAAATAAACCCTGTAGCCGTCTGTGTTCACCCAGCGCTCTACGATACCTCATATCAACAGAGACCGGACCAAACTATGTGTATGCGTGTGTGTGTGTTTGTGTGTGTGTGTGTGCAGCTGTAGTAAACAGCGACGTGTGGCTTGCTAGACACAGTGAATACAGCTCGATGAAATCCACGGAGCTCCTCTGAACAATGTAATGAACCAGACATGACGGCGTTTAGTTTCCCGGGATATCTGTGACTTCCACAACACGTACTAAGCAGAAATAGGTTATGTTTTCATGGTTGATGGCGGACAGTTGAATGGCTTTCAGGGAGATAAGCCCCGCCCCCTCTCCGGCATGTCCAGCGCGAATCGTGCGAATGAACAAGTGGTCCGCGGCGTTTTGACCGGCGGCGCGATGGATTGGCGACGCGTTTGGTGTGAACGCTGCATCACACTGGATGTGAGCTCACAGGGACGATCAGACGAGCTGCAGCTTTCTGGACAAGCTCCAGAGGTCTGATGTACTTCTATATACTTCCATGTGCTTCTATGTATGCAGAGGAGGAAGAAGAAGAGGAAGAAGAAGAAGAAGAAGAAGTGTCATGGTGGACGGTGTCCCACCGGCCAGCTGTCCTCTGTCGGTGTCCCCAGCACTCTGAGGACACAGCAGAGCTGCTCGATGTCGTTCTCTCCGGGAAACAGAGGAGACGAGTTCAGAAGCTCACCGAAGATACAGCCCACCGCCCTGAAACACACGGGCTTTTATTGTGAAGGGCTACAGGAACAGGAACAATAGGTCTGACTGGAAGCAAAGT
>NC_136641.1:28027710-28035210 GCF_949748355.1 Melanostigma gelatinosum | reverse complement strand
TGATTATGGATCGTAACGTATTGATGATGGATCGTAACGTATTGATGATGGATCGTAACGTATTGATTATGGATCGTAACGTATTGATGATGGATCATAACGTATTGATGATGGATCGTAACGTATTGATTATGGATCGTAACGTATTGATGATGGATCGTAACGTATTGATGATGGATCGTAACGTATTGATGATGGATCGTAACGTATTGATGATGGATCGTAACGTATTGATGATGGATCGTAACGTATTTATTAAGGATCGTAACGTATTGATGATGGATCGTAACGTATTGATGATGGATCGTAACGTATTGATGATGGATCGTAACGTATTTATTAAGGATCGTAACGTATTGATGATGGATCGTAACGTATTGATGATGGATCGTAACGTATTGATGATGGATCGTAACGTATTGATTAAGGATCGTAACGTATTGATGATGGATCGTAACGTATTGATGATGGATCGTAACGTATTGATGATGGATCGTAACGTATTGATGATGGATCGTAACGTGTTGATTATGGATCGTAACGTATTGATTATGGATCGTAACGTATTGATGATGGATCGTAACGTATTGATGATGGATCGTAACGTATTGATGATGGATCGTAACGTATTGATGATGGATCGTAACGTATTGATGATGGATCGTAACGTATTGATGATGGATCGTAACGTATTGATGATGGATCGTAACGTATTTATTAAGGATCGTAACGTATTGATGATGGATCGTAACGTATTGATGATGGATCGTAACGTATTGATGATGGATCGTAACGTATTTATTAAGGATCGTAACGTATTGATGATGGATCGTAACGTATTGATGATGGATCGTAACGTGTTGATGATGGATCGTAACGTATTTATTAAGGATCGTAACGTATTGATGATGGATCGTAACGTATTGATGATGGATCGTAACGTATTGATGATGGATCGTAACGTATTGATGATGGATCGTAACGTGTTGATTATGGATCGTAACGTATTGATTATGGATCGTAACGTATTGATGATGGATCGTAACGTATTGATGATGGATCGTAACGTATTGATGATGGATCGTAACGTATTGATGATGGATCGTAACGTATTGATGATGGATCGTAACGTATTGATGATGGATCGTAACGTATTGATGATGGATCGTAACGTATTGATGATGGATCGTAACGTATTGATGATGGATCGTAACGTATTGATTATGGATCGTAACGTATTGATGATGGATCGTAACGTATTGATGATGGATCGTAACGTATTGATGATGGATCGTAACGTATTGATGATGGATCGTAACGTATTGATGATGGATCGTAACGTATTGATGATGGATCGTAACGTATTGATGATGGATCGTAACGTATTGATGATGGATCGTAACGTATTGATGATGGATCGTAACGTATTGATGATGGATCGTAACGTATTGATGATGGATCGTAACGTATTGATGATGGATCGTAACGTGTTGATGATGGATCGTAACGTGTTGATGATGGATCGTAACGTGTTGATTATGGATCGTAACGTATTTATGATGGATCGTAACGTATTGATGATGGATCGTAACGTATTGATTATGGATCGTAACGTATTGATGATGGATCGTAACGTATTGATTATGGATCGTAACGTATTGATGATGGATCGTAACGTATTGATTAAGGATCGTAACGTATTGATGATGGATCGTAACGTATTGATTATGGATCGTAACGTATTGATGATGGATCGTAACGTATTGATGATGGATCGTAACGTATTGATGATGGATCGTAACGTATTGATGATGGATCGTAACGTATTGATGATGGATCGTAACGTATTGATGATGGATCGTAACGTATTGATGATGGATCGTAACGTATTTATGATGGATCGTAACGTATTGATGATGGATCGTAACGTATTGATTATGGATCGTAACGTATTGATGATGGATCGTAACGTATTGATTATGGATCGTAACGTATTGATGATGGATCGTAACGTATTGATTAAGGATCGTAACGTATTGATGATGGATCGTAACGTATTGATTATGGATCGTAACGTATTGATGATGGATCGTAACGTATTGATGATGGATCGTAACGTATTGATGATGGATCGTAACGTATTGATTATGGATCGTAACGTATTGATTATGGATCGTAACGTATTGATTATGGATCGTAACGTATTGATGATGGATCGTAACGTATTGATGATGGATCGTAACGTATTGATGATGGATCGTAACGTGTTGATGATGGATCGTAACGTATTGATTATGGATCGTAACGTATTGATTAAGGATCGTAACGTATTGATGATGGATCGTAACGTATTGATGATGGATCGTAACGTATTGATGATGGATCGTAACGTGTTGATGATGGATCGTAACGTGTTGATGATGGATCGTAACGTATTGATGATGGATCGTAACGTATTGATGATGGATCGTAACGTGTTGATGATGGATCGTAACGTATTGATTATGGATCGTAACGTATTTATGATGGATCGTAACGTGTTGATGATGGATCGGAACGTGTTGATTATGGATCGGAACGTGTTGATTATGGATCGGAACGTGTTGATTATGGATCGGAACGTGTTGATTATGGATCGGAACGTGTTGATTATGGGTCGGAACGTGTTGATGATGGGTCGGAACGTATTGATTATGGATCGTAACGTATTTATTAAGGATCGTAACGTATTTATTAAGGATCGTAACGTATTGATGATGGATCGTAACGTATTGATGATGGATCGTAACGTATTGATGATGGATCGTAACGTATTGATGATGGATCGTAACGTATTGATGATGGATCGTAACGTATTGATGATGGATCGTAACGTATTTATTAAGGATTGTAACGTATTGATGATGGATCGTAACGTATTGATTATGGATCGTAACGTATTGATGATGGATCGTAACGTATTGATGATGGATCGTAACGTATTGATGATGGATCGTAACGTATTGATTATGGATCGTAACGTATTGATGATGGATCGTAACGTATTGATGATGGATCGTAACGTATTGATTATGGATCGTAACGTATTGATGATGGATCGTAACGTATTGATGATGGATCGTAACGTATTGATGATGGATCGTAACGTATTGATGATGGATCGTAACGTATTGATGATGGATCGTAACGTATTTATTAAGGATCGTAACGTATTGATGATGGATCGTAACGTATTGATGATGGATCGTAACGTATTGATGATGGATCGTAACGTATTTATTAAGGATCGTAACGTATTGATGATGGATCGTAACGTATTGATGATGGATCGTAACGTATTGATGATGGATCGTAACGTATTGATTAAGGATCGTAACGTATTGATGATGGATCGTAACGTATTGATGATGGATCGTAACGTATTGATGATGGATCGTAACGTGTTGATGATGGATCGTAACGTGTTGATTATGGATCGTAACGTATTGATTATGGATCGTAACGTATTGATGATGGATCGTAACGTATTGATGATGGATCGTAACGTATTGATGATGGATCGTAACGTATTGATGATGGATCGTAACGTATTGATGATGGATCGTAACGTATTGATGATGGATCGTAACGTATTGATGATGGATCGTAACGTATTTATTAAGGATCGTAACGTATTGATGATGGATCGTAACGTATTGATGATGGATCGTAACGTATTGATGATGGATCGTAACGTATTTATTAAGGATCGTAACGTATTGATGATGGATCGTAACGTATTGATGATGGATCGTAACGTGTTGATGATGGATCGTAACGTATTTATTAAGGATCGTAACGTATTGATGATGGATCGTAACGTATTGATGATGGATCGTAACGTATTGATGATGGATCGTAACGTATTGATGATGGATCGTAACGTGTTGATTATGGATCGTAACGTATTGATTATGGATCGTAACGTATTGATGATGGATCGTAACGTATTGATGATGGATCGTAACGTATTGATGATGGATCGTAACGTATTGATGATGGATCGTAACGTATTGATGATGGATCGTAACGTATTGATGATGGATCGTAACGTATTGATGATGGATCGTAACGTATTGATGATGGATTGTAACGTATTGATGATGGATCGTAACGTATTGATTATGGATCGTAACGTATTGATGATGGATCGTAACGTATTGATGATGGATCGTAACGTATTGATGATGGATCGTAACGTATTGATGATGGATCGTAACGTATTGATGATGGATCGTAACGTATTGATGATGGATCGTAACGTATTGATGATGGATCGTAACGTATTGATGATGGATCGTAACGTATTGATGATGGATCGTAACGTATTGATGATGGATCGTAACGTATTGATGATGGATCGTAACGTATTGATGATGGATCGTAACGTGTTGATGATGGATCGTAACGTGTTGATGATGGATCGTAACGTGTTGATTATGGATCGTAACGTATTTATGATGGATCGTAACGTATTGATGATGGATCGTAACGTATTGATTATGGATCGTAACGTATTGATGATGGATCGTAACGTATTGATTATGGATCGTAACGTATTGATGATGGATCGTAACGTATTGATTAAGGATCGTAACGTATTGATGATGGATCGTAACGTATTGATTATGGATCGTAACGTATTGATGATGGATCGTAACGTATTGATGATGGATCGTAACGTATTGATGATGGATCGTAACGTATTGATGATGGATCGTAACGTATTGATGATGGATCGTAACGTATTGATGATGGATCGTAACGTATTGATGATGGATCGTAACGTATTTATGATGGATCGTAACGTATTGATGATGGATCGTAACGTATTGATTATGGATCGTAACGTATTGATGATGGATCGTAACGTATTGATTATGGATCGTAACGTATTGATGATGGATCGTAACGTATTGATTAAGGATCGTAACGTATTGATGATGGATCGTAACGTATTGATTATGGATCGTAACGTATTGATGATGGATCGTAACGTATTGATGATGGATCGTAACGTATTGATGATGGATCGTAACGTATTGATTATGGATCGTAACGTATTGATTATGGATCGTAACGTATTGATTATGGATCGTAACGTATTGATGATGGATCGTAACGTATTGATGATGGATCGTAACGTATTGATGATGGATCGTAACGTGTTGATGATGGATCGTAACGTATTGATTATGGATCGTAACGTATTGATTAAGGATCGTAACGTATTGATGATGGATCGTAACGTATTGATGATGGATCGTAACGTATTGATGATGGATCGTAACGTGTTGATGATGGATCGTAACGTGTTGATGATGGATCGTAACGTATTGATGATGGATCGTAACGTATTGATGATGGATCGTAACGTGTTGATGATGGATCGTAACGTATTGATTATGGATCGTAACGTATTTATGATGGATCGTAACGTGTTGATGATGGATCGGAACGTGTTGATTATGGATCGGAACGTGTTGATTATGGATCGGAACGTGTTGATTATGGATCGGAACGTGTTGATTATGGATCGGAACGTGTTGATTATGGGTCGGAACGTGTTGATGATGGGTCGGAACGTATTGATTATGGATCGTAACGTATTTATTAAGGATCGTAACGTATTTATTAAGGATCGTAACGTATTGATGATGGATCGTAACGTATTGATGATGGATCGTAACGTATTGATGATGGATCGTAACGTATTGATGATGGATCGTAACGTATTGATGATGGATCGTAACGTATTGATTAAGGATCGGAACGTATTGATTATGGATCGGAACGTATTGATTATGGATCGGAACGTATTGATTATGGATCGGAACGTATTGATGATGGATCGTAACGTATTGATGATGGATCGTAACGTATTGATGATGGATCGTAACGTATTGATGAAGGATTGTAACGTGTTGATTGATTGAAACGTATTGATTATGGATCGTAACGTATTTATTATGGATCGTACACGTATTGATGATGGATCGTAACGTATTGATGATGGATCGTAACGTATTGATGATGGATCGTAACGTATTGATTAAGGATCGTAACGTATTGATGATGGATCGTAACGTATTGATGATGGATCGTAACGTATTGATGATGGATCGTAACGTATTGATGATGGATCGTAACGTATTGATTAAGGATCGTAACGTATTGATGATGGATCGTAACGTATTGATTATGGATCGTAACGTATTGATGATGGATCGTAACGTATTGATGATGGATCGTAACGTATTGATGATGGATCGTAACGTGTTGATTGATTGAAACGTATTGATTATGGATCGTAACGTATTTAATATGGATCGTACACGTATTGATGATTGATCGTAATGTATTGATGATGGATCGTAATGTATTTAAGGATCGTAACATATTTATTAAGGATCAGAGCGTGTAGTATTAAAACTTTCACAATAAAAGCTTGAGACATATTCACTGTAACTATTGTCCTCTTCTGTCCTGTCTTCCATCCTCCTCTCTGTCTCTCTCTCTGTCTCTCTCCCCCTCCTCAGGTGTGTGTCCTCGCAGAGTCGACTCCCTTCTCCTCATTAGGAGGACCTGTTGACTCCTCCCTCCAGGTGATCGTGACTCACCCATCTCCCTGTGTGACTCCGGCTCTCAGCCCCCAGATACCAGCCAGCACCACCAGCCAATCACAGGTCAGTGTGAGCCCCCCCCCCCCCCATTCTTGGTCACCCAGTTCCAAGCTGGTGTTAAACTGGTCGTCCTGTTTCTCCTTCTCTCCCAGAATCCTCTTGCTCCTCCTCTGAGTGAGCCTCCTCAGATCTATCTCACCAGAGTGGGGGACCCCCCCTCCCTCCTCCCCCTCCCTCCCGTACACCCCCCGCACATGTTGATGGGCGACTGTGGGGGGGTCACCAACCCCCCCCACCTCCACAACACTCCTCACCCGACTCACCACCCGTCTGTCTTCGTCATCATCAACCCTCCTCCCAACCAGCAGCAGGCGGCGGCCATGACGGATGCTCCTCCCCCCCCCATCGTCATCAAGGAGGAGAACCTGCTGTCGGAGGAGGAGCTGCTGGAGATGGTGTCTCTGGAGGAGAGACGGGTGGAGGAGGTGAGAGGGAGAAGGAGAGTCCAGGTTTGTGCTGAGTGGTGGTTTGTGACCGATGACTCATGAGGTCTCTGTGCTCCTCCTCCAGGTCCCTCAGCTGATCTGTGGAGAACCAGAGTCCCCCCTCTCCATCGTGGAGAGCCCGCCCCCTCCCTGCATGGAGCCCGAGGACGGAGGTCAGTGGGAGGAGGACACGCCCACAGGTGTTTTTACTGAACAGCTTCTGCAGGATGTGGCGGCCATTTTCAGATTGTTCCAGTCTGACGTTTTTTATATTTACTTTTAAGAAAAAGGTTTATCAACGTTTGTTGTGGTTTGTTGAGGTTTATTACCATTTGTTGAGGTTTATTAACGTT